>NC_069506.1:103388218-103430718 GCF_027579735.1 Bombina bombina | reverse complement strand
TTCACAATGAATGATATTATTTAGGTCTAATTCTCGGTGCAATGACCAGTTTTACCTATCAGCTGATAATTATATTGTACACATCTAATACTACTGCATTATGTTAACTATAAATATAAAAATGTTTTATTTAAGCATGTAAAATGTTTCACAGAATTACAAAAGAAATGCATGCAAAATAACCATATAAAACTATCATTTTTAATACCAAAATGTTTCTTGTTGTTTAAGCCTAGATCTTAAAGGGATTGTGTCTCAAAAAATAAAATTATAGAAGTAGAGTTTCTTTTCTTTCTTTTTTTTTTAAAGGTAATTTGAAATCGTTGGAATGGTTATGCTGTTTAGGATGGTGCAATATAATGTTCTTTTCCCTGTCATTTTGTTAGTAAAACATGCATTGCTTTACAGACTGGGGCACACCTCTTGAAAAGCATCTTGAATATTATTTGTTTTACTATGGCCAATTGGGGAAAGGTATAAAGAGATCCTGTACATAGCAACCAATCACTGTGCAGCATATAGGAATGTAAGGGTTCTATATACCACAGAATGCACACCAAACTCTTCGAGGAGGGTGGGGACTCACAGTTTAAAGGGACATGCAATCACAAATGTTTTTTTATGATTCAGATAGAGCATGCAATATTAAACAGCTTTTTAACTGACTTCTATTATCATTTTTTATTTTTCTCTTAGTATCTTTTGTTGAAAAACAGGAATGTAAGCTCACAAGCATTTCAGGAGCATTATATGGCAGCAGTTTTGCAAGAATGTTATCCTTTTGCAAGAGCACTATCTGGCAGCACTCTTTTCTGCTATGTTGTGCATCAGACACCTACCTAGGCATCTATTCAACTGAGAAATCAAATGAAAAAGACGAAGAAGTAAACTGGAAACGATTTTAAAATTGTATGCTCTATCTAAATCACAAAAGAAAATTTAAGGAAAAGCAGGCAAAATAAATAGCAAAAGTTTTTTCTTTTAATTGTGCCTCACTATATATTTATGAGAAATTAAATTTTGAGTTTAACCTCTTAACGACCGCAACGTACCATGTATGCCGCAATTCGTTAATGTTTTTTTTTTTTTTTTTTTTATAATAGTGTGGGTGAACTGCAAGTGCTATTATACCCTCCCTCCTGCCTTATTGTCACTGTAAATAGCGCAGTCCCACTGGTGGTGAGACCACTCTACCAATTGCGCATTCCCCATAAAAAGACCAGAGACAGGGTAAATCTGTGGTCTTTAAGGGGTTAATCTCCCTGTTAAGTTAAAAAAACAAACAAACAACATTTTTAAGTGCTGCTTTTTCATACGGACGATAAAAATGTGTTGGTTAACATATGGTGGAATAGTCTACTCATTAGATGTGCACATATGTTTGCAAATAAATTAGTTAAAATATATTCACAAAATAAAGAATCGTTTGTGAATTCAGAGATGCAGTGGTTAATCTGTTACAGATGTTAGTTACAAAATATCAGACATCAAATTTTATATGTTCTATGTTTCTTATAAACTACTGTTCTATCACACACATCACTTCCAGAGCTGGATTTCCACCAAACCCACAAGACTTCTTTATACTAAATCTATAGAGATTTCTAATAAAACCTCTCTTTCATGTGTTTTTATTGACTTCCTCTGGAAACAAAGTGGAATTCTGAAAATGTTATTTATTTTAACTTAATTGAGTTGCAATATTTTGGTTTACAGCCTTTTGTTTCCTAAGTTAATGAATTAAGAAGCCAAACAACTTCTAGAGAATATAGCACTTCACCATAGCACATCAATACTATAATGCCACAAGACAATGTGTAACTTGCTTTACTGATATGCGTTGCTGTAAGTTTGTTGTTTCTGCACTTCTAAGGTATAAGTGCTGTTTGTGTTTGATTGCCTCACTAGGGGATTGAAGTGTTGAGAGTAACACACTTCTCTTTGCCTGTATTTACTTTCTTTCAGCCTTCCTGTTTACTCCAGTGTTATATTCCAGCAGAATAAAGCAAGGACAGAATAAATAAATAAACATCAGTCTGCATTTATTCCTTAGGTGAGTTCAGTTACACTAGACCAGCAACATGGGTGTCCATAAGAAATTTTCCAGAAGATACAAAATAAAAATGTATATCAATGTAGAAAAAACAAACAAACATTTAGTTGCAGCTTTGTAAATGTAAAACTGGCATCTAGCAAGTTTAATAATTGCTATTTTTCCTTAAAGGGACAGTTCACTAAGAAATGTGCTCCCCTTTAATTTGTTCCCAAAGATCCACTTTACTTGCTTGAGTGTATTAAATTGTTTACAAGTATTTCCATTACCCTTAAATTGTCATTTGAATTAGTTTATTTAGCCTGTGGTATCCCCACCCATCCTGAAAGTTTTTGGCCTTGAGGCCAAGCTGTGGTAACACAGCCATTAGAAGAAATTACACTCCCAGTGGGTTATAGAAGAGATAAGGTAATAAAATGTTAATTTTTCATTGTTCTCTCCAAGGGGTCGATCCGATATAAAGCGTCGCCCGCAAAAGCCGGCGACGCCAATAATTGCGCGGATTTGGTATCCTATATACGGCGTAAGCTAGAAGTTACGCCCGTATATTTCTGCCGTCGCCCGCAGTTTTTTGGGCCATAGGCAGGTATACCAAACCCGCGCAATTTGGTATCCAATATGCAGCGTAAGGACTTACGTGGCGAAAATGGAGAAAACTTACTCCATTTTCACCTCGCCACAAAAAGCAGCCGTAAGAAGCCTTACGCTGACTATTGGAGCCCCGTAACTCCCTAAACTAGCTGCTAAAATAAACCTAACACCTAACGCATGCGCAATGTCTATCTCCCTGTCAACCGCGATCTGCTAAAATAAACCTAACACCTAACGCATGCGCAATGTCTATCTCCCTGTCAACCGCGATCTTCTAAAATAAACCTAACACCTAACGCATGCGCAATGTCTATCTCCCTGTCAACCGCGATCCCCCCCCCCCGAAATCCCTAATAAAGTTATTACCCCCTAAAACGCCGCTCCCCGACCCCGCCGCCATCTACATAAACTAACCCCCTACTGTGAGCCCCTAAAACCGCCGCCATCTACCTTATCTATCCCGTAATCTGACCCCTTACACCGCCGCCACCTATATAAAAATGATTAACCCCTAATTTAATCTACCTACCCCGCCGCCAGCTATGTTATCTATATTAACCCTAAGTATATTATAGTTAATATAGTTATTACATTATATATATTAACTATATTAACCCTAATTATATTAGGGTTAATATAGTTAATATAGTTACTATAGTATTTATATTAACTATATTAACTCTATCTAACCCTAACACCCCTAACTAAATTTATATTAAATTAATCTAATTCATTTATAAACTAAAATATTCCTATTTAAATCTAAATACTTACCTATAAAATAAACCCTAAGATAGCTACAATATAATTAATAATTACATTGTAGCTATGTTAGGGTTAATATTTATTTTACAGGTAAATAGTTAATTATTTTAACTAGGTATAATAGATATTAAATAGTTATTAACTATTTAATATCTACCTAGTTAAAATAATTACCCAATTACCTGTAAAATAAATACACCTACACTATCAATAAATGTAATAAACTACAAACATCTATCTAAAAATACAATTAAATTAACTAAACTAAATTACAAAAAAAAACAAACACTAAATTACAAAAAATAAAAAAAAGATTACAAGATTTTTAAGCTAATTACACCTATTCTAAGCCCCCTAATAAAATAATAAACCCCCAAAATAACAAAAATTCCCTGCCCTATTCTAAATTAAACAAATTTCAAAGCTCTTTACCTTACCAGCCCTTAAAAGGGCCTTTTGTGGGGCATGCCCCAAAGAATTCAGCTCTTTTGCATTCAATAAATACAATCCCCCCCCCCCCCATTACAACCCACCACCCACATACCCCTATTCTAAACCCACCCAAACCCCCCTTAATAAATCCTAACACTACCCCCCTGAAGATCTCCCTACCTTGTCTTCACCACACCGGGCCGAACTCCTGATCCGATCCGGGCGATGTCGTCCTCCAAGCGGCAAAGAAGAATTCTTCCTCCGGCGACGTCTTCCTCCAAGCGGCAAAGAAGAAATCTTCCTCCGGCGACGTCTTCCTCCAAGCGGCAGCAAAGTCTTCAGTCTTCCGGCGGCATCTTCAATCTTCTTTCTTCGCTCCGCCGCCGCGGAGCATCCATCCCGGCCGATCGCTAAACTTGGAATGAGGTACCTTTAAATGACGTCATCCAAGATGGCGTCCGCCGAATTCCGATTGGCTGATAGGATTCTATCAGCCAATCGGAATTAAGTTAAAAAAATCTGATTGGCTGATTGAATCAGCCAATCAGATTCAGGTTCAATCAGATTGGCTGATCCAATCAGCCAATCAGATTGAGCTCGCATTCTATTGGCTGATCGGAACAGCCAATAGAATGCGAGCTCAATCTGATTGGCTGATTGGATCAGCCAATCGGATTGAACCTGAATCTGATTGGCTGATTCAATCAGCCAATCAGATTTTTTTAACTTAATTCCGATTGGCTGATAGGATTCTATCAGCCAATCGGAATTCGGCGGACGCCATCTTGGATGACGTCATTTAAAGGTACCTCATTCCAAGTTTAGCGATCGGCCGGGATGGATGCTCCGCGGCGGCGGAGCGAAGAAAGAAGATTGAAGATGCCGCCGGAAGACTGAAGACTTTGCTGCCGCTTGGAGGAAGACGTCGCCGGAGGAAGATTTCTTCTTTGCCGCTTGGAGGAAGACGTCGCCGGAGGAAGAATTCTTCTTTGCCGCTTGGAGGACGACATCGCCCGGATCGGATCAGGAGTTCGGCCCGGTGTGGTGAAGACAAGGTAGGGAGATCTTCAGGGGGGTAGTGTTAGGATTTATTAAGGGGGGTTTGGGTGGGTTTAGAATAGGGGTATGTGGGTGGTGGGTTGTAATGGGGGGGGGGGGATTGTATTTATTGAATGCAAAAGAGCTGAATTCTTTGGGGCATGCCCCACAAAAGGCCCTTTTAAGGGCTGGTAAGGTAAAGAGCTTTGAAATTTGTTTAATTTAGAATAGGGCAGGGAATTTTTGTTATTTTGGGGGTTTATTATTTTATTAGGGGGCTTAGAATAGGTGTAATTAGCTTAAAAATCTTGTAATCTTTTTTTTATTTTTTGTAATTTAGTGTTTGTTTTTTTTTGTAATTTAGTTTAGTTAATTTAATTGTATTTTTAGATAGATGTTTGTAGTTTATTACATTTATTGATAGTGTAGGTGTATTTATTTTACAGGTAATTGGGTAATTATTTTAACTAGGTAGATATTAAATAGTTAATAACTATTTAATATCTATTATACCTAGTTAAAATAATTAACTATTTACCTGTAAAATAAATATTAACCCTAACATAGCTACAATGTAATTATTAATTATATTGTAGCTATCTTAGGGTTTATTTTATAGGTAAGTATTTAGATTTAAATAGGAATATTTTAGTTTATAAATGAATTAGATTAATTTAATATAAATTTAGTTAGGGGTGTTAGGGTTAGATAGAGTTAATATAGTTAATATAAATACTATAGTAACTATATTAACAATATTAACCCTAATATAATTAGGGTTAATATAGTTAATATATATAATGTAATAACTATATTAACTATAATATACTTAGGGTTAATATAGATAACATAGCTGGCGGCGGGGTAGGTAGATTAAATTAGGGGTTAATCATTTTAATAGAGATGGCGGCGGTGTAAGGGGCTTAGATTAGGGGTTAATAATTTTAATATAGATGGCGGCGGTGTTAGGGGCTCACTTTAGGGGGTTATAGATATAATATAGCTGGCGGCGGGGTACGGGAGCGGCGGTTTAGGGGTTAATAATTTTATTAGGTTGCGGCGGGGTAAAGGAGCGGCGGTTTAGGGGTTAATAGCATTTTTATTGTTAGGCTAGTGAGGGGGGATAGCGGATAGAGGGTTAGACAGTGCGGGCTATGTTAGGGAGGCGTGTTAGACAGTGCGGGCTATGTTAGGGAGGCGTGTTAGACAGTGCAGGTGTTTTAGACTTTAGTCAGGTTTTATAGGCGCCGGCAGATTCTAACGTGGCGCAAGTCACTGGCGACGCCAGAAATTTGTACTTACGCAGATTTCTGGACATCGCTGGTTTGTGAGACTTACGGCACGTTAGCATCTGACGGCGACCTATATGGGATAGCTCGAGTTGCGAGCTGAAACTGCGGGCGACGCCGGTTCCCTCGCTTGCGCCGCAAACTGCGATCGATATCGGATCGCGCCCCAAGTGTTGGTTATTGGTTTACGGACAGATATGAATATGTACACAATGTGATAAAGTGATAAAGTAATGAGATCTGATTATACCTACAAGCTCAACCCATTTTATAAGGTAAAGAAGCAGGTATATGTACACAATGTGATAAAGTAATGAGATCTGATTATACCTACAAGCTCAACCCATTTTATTAGGTTGTAGCTTCAAATCAGCTAATTCATATACACAAATAAGCCTTAAAAAGCAAATCTCATACATTTTATACTCTGCAGCTGGTAAAAAAGTAATTGGAAACACATTAAGGGAAAAACAATTTTATAGTATACTGTCCCTTTAATCATGTGATATGTAGACCCATCATTTAAAAGAAAAACTAAAATATTTATAATGATAAAGTGCGTGTTCATTTATTAAAGAAATTATGTGTGCATGACCCCTCCAAGGGGTTGCCTGGGCAGTGTGTGTGTATATATATATATATATATATATATATATTTTGTTTTTATTTACATTTTTATTTATTTTAAAGGATATTCCTTTGTTGGAAATATAAATGAAACAAGATTTTATTGTTGTAGGGGGTGTACTTCTCTACTAATAAAAGTGTAGGAGTTGTCAGCCAATGAGAATTAGTTGAAACTATGAAACTGATATTGCTTTATTAGTTTTTAATTTCAATGTAAACATATTTTGCTTAAAGGGATATTGTGGCGCAAAAATTACTTGTCCAAATCTGTTAAAGTATGCAATCTTTGCACTACTCACACAGGAACTATACAGTATATGTTTTTACCTCAACAAAAGTGTTTTTTTTTTTTCTGCTTGTTTTTGTACTGATATATGTGCCAAACCATTGGTGGCCATATTGAAAAATGCATTTTCCTTATCATACTTGTTGGCCCTAAAGCAAGCAGCAGATTTTAACAATACATATATATATATATATATATATATATATATATATATATATATATATATAATATGAATCACTGCTCTAACCCTAGATAAGTTTATAAGCTGTGTGAACAGCGATACTTTGGCGTTAAGGGAATCTGCTGAAAAGCAGACTTGAAGTAAAAAGGTGTGTCATTGTGAACCTAATTTGCATATCTTACCCAGAATCCTTTGCTGCATTGGAAACAATGTATTCCAGAGGTTTTCTGTGGGAAAAACAAGCCTTTTGGCCTGTCTAGATTTGTTAATGTACCACACAATGAGTTATTTTCTCTATTATATATATATATATATATATATATATATATATATATATATATATATATATATATATATATATATAATGTTTATGTGGGTGTGCCAAAGAATCTCTGTAACAGAGATGATGATTAAACTTAAACAATTAAAGCAATGAACTACTGGGAGCTAGCTGATGATTGGTGGGCCACTAGATGAGTTCATCTAGGTTCCGGTAGTACAATGCTGATCTGGTGTTAACTTTAACTATGTGTTTAAAATAATAAAATGCTCTAACACATTAAAGGTTTTTTTGTTTTTGTTTCACTTTTATGTCTTTTTAAGGTTCACCTTTAGAAATTATTAAACAAATCTGTTATTTTTATGATTATCTTTTTCAATTTTTACATCATTCATAATTAGATGGAGTAAGTACATTCTAAGAGAATATATAAAAGACAAAAATAGCAAATTTAATAAACTGATTAAATAAAAGCGATCTTTATTATAACAGGTTAATTAAAGGTATGATCCATAGAAAGAGAACCATTCCATATTGTTACATAATAAAAGGAGAAAAAAAAACATTTCCTCATGGAGATTTCTGATATAGGCATTGTGATTTCCTGTTTCTTTGAATTTCGAGAGCTGAAGTTAATTGATCACAAGAAGCTATGAACCGTGAAAATCCAGTCATTGAGGCGACAAAAACATCTCTCCTGGACAGAGTAGATATTAGATTCCTATGGAGTATTACTACATAAAAAACAACTTTACAAGAATATATAAATGAAATGGATAATCAATTTAACAAATTATCGTTAATGGTATAATCTATTTACATTAAAGCACCACTAAATACAGAAAAATTGCATAATCAACAAATGCAGAATTAAAAGACAATGCAATAGCACTTGAGTAGATTTTTTGTCAGACAAAGTTATCTCCATTTTCCTTCCCCCGTATCATGTGACAACCATCAGCCAGTAACAAAATGCATATGTGTATATATATATATATATATATACTGCTTTCTTGCACATGCTCAGTAGCAAATGTAGCCTCAGAAAGAGAGTATATAAGAAGAAAGAACATTTTGCTAATAGTGAATTTGAAAGTTGCTTAAAATTATTGAAAGTTTAATTTTGACTTTGAAGTGATTGTAAAGTTTAATGATATAAAGCCCAGTATTTAAAAACAATCTTAAAAACAGGGGCACTTTAAAGGGACAGTATACACTCATTTTCATATAACTGCATGTAATAGACACTACTATAAAGAATAAGATGCACAGATACTGATATAAAAATTCAGTATAAAATGGTTTAAAAACGTACTTAGAAGCTTTCAGTTTAGCTCTGTTGAAAAGGTAGCTGGAAAGCCCACTGCAAGTGGAAAATAAGACACTCCCCCCTCCCCCTTCTTTTGCATATGAAAAGACCCTTTACACAAACAGGATCAAGCTGGAGAAGGTAGCTGACGGTATTCAAATAAAACTTTGGGGCTTGGTTAGGAGTCTGAAAATCAGAGCAATGTTATTTAAAAATAAGCAAAATTATACATTTTTTAAAAAAACAAGCTTTATGGGCTTTATAAATAGATCATCTACAAAACATTTATGCAAAGAAAAAATGAGTGTATAATGGCCCTTTAAGTCATTAAACTTTACAAACACACTTCATTTTTAAAATACTTACCATTTCATTATGGTAAACATACCGCCGCATCTCCTTCTGTATTTAGCATACCGAGGACGAATCTGGCTTCTTCCAATTGTTGCTTGCCCCACGGGCTGGACGCCATAGAGGGCACACAATGATTTAGGAAGCTGGATTTGTCATTGATCGGCAAAATACAGAAGAAGTCCTTGAAGGCGGCCTCTTATCTCAGTGCATTTTATTAGCTTTTCACAGCTAGACGGTGCTAGTTCATGTGGGCCATATAGATAACATTGTGCTCACTCCCATGGCATTATGCATGAGTCAGCACTAATTGGCTGAAATGTACGTTTTTAAAAAGCACTGAGGTAAGGGGGCAGGCTGCAGAGGCTTAGTCACAAGGTAATCACAGATGTAAAAAGTATATTAATAAAACAGTATTGATTATCCAAACTTGAGAATGAGTAATAAAGGAATTATCTATCTTTTTAAACAAACATTTTCAAGTAGACTATCCCTTTAATAAAGTCAGCAGTCTCAAAGGTTAAAGTTATTAGATTAATATTTTTGGGATGCTGATGCTTAAAGGGACACTGAACCCACATTTTTTATTTTGTGATTCAGATATAGCATGCAATTTTAAACAACTTTCTAATTTACTCCTATTATCAATTTTTCTTCGTTCTCTTGCTTTCTTTATTTGAAAAAGAAGGCATCTAAGCTATTTTTTTGGTTTAGAACCATGGAAAGCACTTGTTTATTGGTGGGTGAATTTATCCACCAATCAGCAAGAACAACTAAATTTGTTCACCAAAAATGGGCCGGCATCTAAACTTACATTCTTGCATTTCAAATAAAGATACCAAGAGAATGAAAATAATTTGATAATAGGAATAAATTAGAAAGTTGCTTAAAATTGCATGCTCTATCTGAATCACGATAGAAAAAATTTAGGTTCAGTGTCCCTTTAACTGATGAAGCACTCCTTAGCCAGATAATGCTCTCCTCGTGAAGCAACACAGTCAAGTGTCGCCTGGGTCCCATGTTCCCACTAGTTTCAATTATAGAGCGGGCATTGAGTGAAAATAATAGGAAGTGAATGTATATGTGCATCTAATGCTTTGGTAACTCTTGCTCAGTGGCTGAAAGGGACAACGCCCACATACAAATCTTGGCTTATTCAACACATGGACATTCACTAGAAAAAAAGCATTTTAATACATTTTGAAATGATTTTTTTTTAGATGAAAAGTGACATATTGTGAGCACAATATCACTACCTTCTACACATATCAAATGCTGTATAAACACCAACAACATTAAAACTCGCTATATATGGCTGCAAGAGGAACTTCATGCACAAAGTCAAACATGATTGCTACAGTCATGTTCTGGAGTTAAAAATGCAAGACCCTCTCCTGCTCTTGTGAGGTAAGTCTTTTTAGGGCTAGATTTATCATAGCTGAGGCGTACAGGGGCACGTATACGCGCCCCAGTACGCCTCAGCTCGCCTGTGGCGGGGCAAAATTACCCGTAGGTAATTAACATTGCACATGAGCGCAATTTTGCGCTCGTGTGCAATCCCGCCCCCTGCCCGCGCACAGCCAATCACGTGCGGGCAGGAGCTGTCAATCTCCTCGGTCGGACTCGACCGAGGAGATTGAATTTCGCCACCGCTGCTTGATAAATTGCGGCGAGCAAGTTCTTGTGAGAACTTGCTGCCGTAGGGGCTTGATAAATCTAGCCCTAAATCAAGCTCCACATAAAACTCCAGGATTAACTTTTCTCCACTAGAATTTACAACATAAATAATATGGGAAAAATTTGATATCACAAAAAATAAAAAAAATACAAACAACCAAACATAAAATTATCTTTGCAGAACAATCCACTTATGAAAGTTGTTTTCCTAGTTTACAGATTGCATAAGTCATGGAGGTCTACATTTGCCTAAGATGCTCTGACTATAATTCACTATGGATTTCTTACTGGAATAGTTCTAAGAGATTATTTACCAAAAATACACTTATCTTGCAAAATAATTAAATGAAATAACGAAGCAAGGAATACCCATCCTCAGCTGGAATTCAACTATCCAGAACCATTTTATTGCCTTTGTGTGCATTGGGAATCTAATAATCTTTATTTTTCAGCCTTGAATGCCCGTAGGCATAGCAGGTTGAACAACCATGAGTCACTATTACGACTCCTGGTGTTCATTAACAAGACATGAATGCCAGGCTTGAATAATATCTAGAGCAATGATAGCCAACCTGAGTGTCTGAACACCCTGGGGAGTCAGGATTCTCAGCTGAGGGTGTTACACAGAATTTTGGACTTTGTGAAGAGAAATGTCAAATTACTCAAATAATCCTTCTTTGAATGAATGCTATACTTTGTGAATCATTTGTAGGAAGTAACATTAAACTCAAAATTGAATTCCCTTTATAGGGCTCTCGTGAGCGCAAAGTTTCTGTGCAATGCGAAGTTGCATTTGCATTGGACCTAACTCGTAATACCAGCACACATTTGCGTGCACTGGCATTACAAAATGGAGCGCAAATATCGCTTCTGCGCTCCACATATAATCTCGCCCATAATATTTAATAATTTAAAAAAAATATATATATATACATATATATATATATATATATACACAATATATATATATATATATAAAAAATGTATCCCTTGTGTTTTAAGGTTTAGTGTTTGGAATTGTGTAAGGTGTTTAGTGTTTGGAATTGTGGCTTCCAAACACATATGAAATTACAAAACAGGTGGGTAACGTGGTCATTGTGTGCAATCTATTTTTGTGTGATTATGTAAGACAGAAACTATAGGCAGCAGCTTTTGTGAGACCGAGCAGAGTAAAAGTTGAATGAACAGATCATTACAAAACCCCCAGCAGAGCACAGAAGGAGAGGCTACGTACAGCAAATCGGGCATGAACCAGGAAAAAAGTTTTGTCATAAAGGCAAGTAGGCAGAAGGAGGTGTTCAAGTGTTTCAAAGAAGAAAAAAAAAGAATTATCCAAGAGAATAAGAGGAAATTACCCTTTCAATTAGCAGTGAGTCATGGGATACTTTTGTTAATGCTGTCTCTGTGAAGTGTTGCACAAAAGGCAGCTATTCCAGGGTTCGACAGAGAAATTACTGGGAGAAGTGAATAAACTTATTAGATATTTGAGCAGGTTAAAAATAACAAATGTAATGTTTTGCACTCAAGTGCTGAACTTGAACAGCCCCTTATAATAAGGATAATGGTCACAAACCTAATACTGCATTGTTTATTACAAGTAAATAATGAATAAAGAATTGTGCTCAGAAGTGCTGAATATAAAAAAGCATAAAAGGAATCAAATGGATCATCAAAGTAACTCTCTCTCTCTCCATGACTGCAGTGCCTCTTAGCGGCATTTTCACAGCTCAGTATTAAGGGAATCAAATGTTCAAGATTTCCAGTGAGCTAGTTCAACAGGAAAACAATGGATCATTGAAATGTATTCTAACATTTGATTATGTCTCGGAAATAGCATCTCTTAATTATTTATCTAAAGCTAAGCTACAGAACTGTACAAAGCAGCCAACATACTTTTTAAGTATCCCAGAAACTGTGGGGCATTTATAATTAGGGTTCAAAGTAGTCAAAAACTTGAAGAACATATAGAGCAGTTTCATTAGTAACCTTCTGATTATTTATAAAATTTTGTATTGCGTGAGCTCTGTGTATACATGCTTGCATTTTACCTTTAGCCTGTCAGTCAGGAACACATATATTACAGAGCTACCAGCAATTAAAGGGAAACTTTCATGATTCTGATAGAGCTTACAATTAAAAAAATTGGTTAAAATGTAACTTTATTATCAAATTGTGCACAGTCTCTTTATATGCACACTTTCTGAGACACAAGCACCTACTTAGCATGTGCAAGCATTCACAGTATATACAGTATCTCACAAAAGTATGTACACCCCTCACATTTGTGTAAATATTTCATTATATCTTTTCATGTGACAACACTAAAGAAATTATACTTTGCTACAATGTAAAGTAGTGAGTGTACAGCCTGTATAACAGTGTGAATTTGCTGTCCCCTCAAAATAACTCAACACACAGCCATTAATGTCTAAACCGTTGGCAACAAAAGCGAGTACACCCCTAAGTGGAAATGTCCAAATTGGGCCCAATTAGCCATTTTCCCTCCCAGGTGTCATGTGACTTGTTAGTGTTACAAGGTCTCAGGTGTGAATGGGGAGCAGGTTTGTTAAATTTGGTGTTATCGCTCTTACACTCTCTCATACTGGTCACTGGAAGTTCAACATGGTACCTCATTGCAAACAACTCTCTGAGGATCTGAAAAAAATAATTGTTGCTCTACATAAAGATGGCCTAGGCTATAAGAAGATTGCCAAGACTGTGAAACTGAGCTGCAGCACGGTGGGCAAGACCATTCAGCGGTTTCACTCAGGTTCCACTCAGAACAGTCCTCGCCATGGTCGACCAAAGAAGTTGGGTGCACATGCTCAGCGTCATATCCAAAGGTTGTCTGTAGGAAATAGCTGTATGAGTGCTGCCAGCATTGCTGCAGAGGTTTAAGGGGTGGGGGGTCAGCCTGTCAGTGCTCAGACCATACGCCGCACACTGCATCAAATTGGTCTGCATTGCTGTCACCCCAGAAGGAAGCCTCTTCTAAAGATGATGCACAAGAAAGCCCACCAACAGTTTGCTGAAGACAATCAGACTAAGGACATGGATTATTGGAACCATGTCCTGTGGTCCGATGAGACCAAGATAAACGTATTTGGTTCAGATGGTGTCAAGCATATGTGGGGGCAACCAGGTGAGGAGTACAAAGACAAGTGTGTCTTGCCTACAGTCAAGCATGGTGGTGAGAGTGTCATGGTCTGTGCCTGCATGAGTGCTGCCGGCACTGGGGAGCTACAGTTCATTGAGAGAACCATTAATGCCAACATGTACTGTGACATACTGAAGCAGAGCATGATCCCCTCCCTTCGGAGACTGGGCCGCAGGGCAGTATTCCAACATTCTAACAACCCCAAACACACCTCCAAGGTGACCATTGCCTTGCTAAAGAAACTGGGGGTAAAGGGGATGGACTGGCCAAGCATGTCTCCAGACCTAAACCCTATTGAGCATCTGTAGGGCATACTCAAACGGAAGGTGGGGGAGCACAAGCTTTATAACATCCACCAGCTCAGTGATGTCGTCATGGAGGAGTGGAAGAGGACTCCAGTGGCAACCTGTGAAGCTCTGGTGAACTCCATGCCCAAGAGGGTTAAGGCAGTGCTGTAAAATAATGGTGGCCACACATAAAATTGACACTTTGGGCCCAATTTGGACATTTCCACTTAGGGCTGTACTCACTTTTTGTTGCAAATTGTTTAGACATTAATGGCGCTGTGTTGTGTTATTTTGAGGGGACAGCAAATTTACACTGTTATACAGGCTACTTTACATTGTAGCAAAGTGTCCTTTCTTCAGTGTTGTCACATGAAAAGATATAATAAAATATTTACAAAAATGTGAGGGGTGTACTCACTTTTGTGAGATACTGTACATATATGAGTATTTCCGTGTTTTGTCCTCTATTGAGAACTCTGATTTTGTTAATGAAACCCATAAACACCCATGGTCCATCCAGAATATCCTATTGTGTGTGTGTACAACCAGTCTCTGCCACAGACTCCACCTCTTAAAGGACCAGTAAATAAATTAGATTTGCTTAATCAATTATTGCAAGATAACAAGACAATGCAACAGCACTTAGGGCTCCATTTATTAAGCAGCGGATGCTGCTTCGGAGGCCCATCATTTCAGGCTCGACTGAAAAGGAAGTTAAGAAGCAGCGGTCATAAGACTTTTAGGTGGAGGATTGAAATCATCTTGATCCGATCGGAATGATTGACAGCCCCCGCTAGCGGCCAATTGGCCACCAGTGAGCAGGGGGCAGCATTGCACAAGCATTTCTCCAATCCGCATTTCGCTGAAGTGAATCATGTCCGCTTGACAGTTAATAAATCTACCCCTTAGGCCTCTATTTATTAAAGTCTGGCGGACCTGATCCGACAGTGCGGATCAGGTCCGCCAGACCTCGCTGAATACGGTGAGCAATACGCTTGCCGTATTCAGCATTGCACCAGCAGCTCACAAGAGCTGCTGGTGCAACACCGCCCCCTGCTGACTCGCGGCCAATGGGCCGCCAGCAGGGGGTGTCACTCAATCCGATCGTACTCGATCGGGTTGATTTCCGGCGATGTCTGTCCGCCTGCTCAGAGCAGACGGACAGGTTATGGAGCAGCGTTCTTTGTGACCACTGCTTCATAACTGCTGCTTCTGGCGAGCCTGCAGGCTCGCCAGAAACACAGGGCATCAAGCTCCAGTCGGAGCTTGATAAATATGCCCCAGTGTCTGAATTTCAAATGAGTAGTAGATTTGTTTCAGAAAAATTTCAGTTATGTCTATTTCCATTTCTACTCCCCCTGTATCATGTGACAGCCATATGCCAATCAGAAATTCATATATGTATATTCTGTGAATTTTTGCACATGCTCAGTAGGAGCTGGTGTCCCAAAAAGTGTAAATATAAAAAAGACTGTAAACATTTTGGTAATGGAAGTAAACTGGAAAGTTGTTTAAAAGTGCCTGCTCTATCTGAATAATTAAAGTTTAATTTTGACTTAAGTGTCCCTTTAACTACCCAGTACTACCCCTGAACTGCATAGACTCATTTATGAGCCCACTGGCCCCAATATAGGAGTCAAAATTGTTGGAAGGTGCAATATTAGTTATCAACAGGTCCCTGTATTGGCAATGGGACCACTGCTTTATAGTGGGAAAGTTAAAACAATTTTTGGAGGTTACAATCTCATACCAGACCTTTTCTTTTTTTGAGAAGGAAATATGTTGAAGAGTATGCATCATGATTATTAATTCCCAGGCACTTGATTCCTTCTGTATAAATAATTTAACTTATATTTGGCTATTTTTATTTTATATTAAATGCACTTGTATTTATTATTATTATTATTTTGTTGGTTCTTTATAAATTAAGTTTATTGAAAAAAATATTCATAATTTTGCAGTTTATATATGCTTCTATTTGTGAGTAATAAATAAATACAAATATTAGGAAACAAATCCTTTAGCTTTGTTCACATAACTGTGCTGTAACAAATATAAGGTCATCTATTTTTTCTAGATTAGCAGTGACAGGTAAGTATTAGATGGCACTTCTATTTTTATTTCATTGCATTTGCTAACAATTTTTAATAGGTTGTTCTTGTTAATGAGATGGTTATAACACATACATAGAACATAATTGAACTGGCCTTGGAGGTGAATTGGTGATTTGCCCACCTGATTTTGGGCCATTAGCTGGCATTTCCAATGACTCATTAGGCTTTATGCCTAGTCTGGGCCACTTAATGTGGGTATTTTGTATTTGTTAATATGTATTGTTTATACATGTTTGACTGCACAAATTGGCAAATAAATTAGTGTGGCAGCTTTTCATCCACGTGTCTGAGTATTCGTGTTTGGGGCTCAGCTATACAAACATAACAGTATTCTGCTATTAAAGGGACAGATCATTGTAAAATTGTTTTTCCCTGAACATGTTTCCCATGACTTGCAGCGTATAAAATGTATGAGAAATTTTTCATTTATGCTTCTTTTTGCAAAAGTAATAGCTGAAATTGCTCTTTGAAACCACAGCCCCTCAAAAAATGCTTGTCTTGCTGACAGATTAGATCTTGTTATCTTATTACTCAAATGCTTGAAAATGAACAATTAAGAGCTTTATCTCTTCCAGCTCCCACTGTGAGTGTAATTTATTCTGCTCACTGTGTTACATATTTTCTCAATAGCCTATATCTAGGTATAGAAACTTTCAGTAAAGGTAGAGATACTACAGGCTAAATCAGCTATTTCAAATACCAATATAAAGGCTAAGGGGCTGATTTATCAAGAGCCGAATGGCCCCTGATGTCCCTGTTTCCGCGCAAGCCTTAACTGGTCCGCCGTCTCTGAGGCTGCGGACATCAATCCGCCCGATCGTGTACGATCGGATTGATTGACACCCTCTGCTAGCGGACGATTTGCCGCAAATCAACAGGGGGCAGCATTGCACAAGCAGTTCACCAGAACTGCTTATTCAATGTTAAATGCCGACAGCGTATGCTATCAGCATTCAGCGATGTCTGGTGGACATGATACTCTACAGCGTATCATGTCCACCAGACTTTGATAAATTGGCCCCTAAGGATCTATTTGCAAATAGTTTAATACACTCCAGCAGATAAAATAGATCATTGGGAACAATTAAAGGAGATAAAGATTTGGGGTAAACTGTCCCTTTAAGTATTTTCTGATGTTGGAGACTTACGTAAGAAGCAAAGTGCCACACAATTTGCACTGTTAAAAAAATATCACAAGTGTCGATTAGTGAAAATTCTAGATACTTTTCTACCAACATACTCTACTACAAAATACACTTAAAGGGACAGTAAAGGTTCAGAATTATATAACATTATTTAATCGGTAACTTCAAAAATGTAATAGTATTTTCAGAATTTTCAGTGAACGTTGGACTCTGCTCCAGAATCTACTGAGCGTGTCTTGAATATCCAAAGTGCTTCACAGGCTTGCTGGTTAGTCACAGCAAGCCCGTCGTGCTATTGGAATAAATGTAGCTCGCTCCCGCTACTAGACCAGAGCGGGAGAGAGTTACATTTATTCCAATAGCGCGACCGGGCATGCTGTGACTAACCAGCAAGCCCGTGAAGCGCTTTGGATATTCAAGACCCGCTTAGTAGATCCTGGAGTGGAGTCCAACGTTCACTGAAAATACTTTTACATTTTTGAAGTTACCGCTTAAATAATGTTATATAATTCTGCACTGTGTGCAGAATTATATAACATTATTCTGAACCTTTACTGTCCCTTTAAGCATTAGTGAATTTGATCAGTGCATTTCCTTTAATTTTTCAAGATTTTAGCTGACCAATGCAAAAAATGTAACGTATTTGTTGCTGAAAATGGGGCACCATCTGTTCCACTACTGCTGTTCTAGGCGTAAATTGCAAAAATTAAAGAGCAGCAGGAACGGGATATATTATTAAACAGAGCATCTACTGAGCTTGTACAAGATCGCTGGTCATTAAGGGATTCAGATAGAGCATGCATTTTTAAACAACTTTCCAATTTACTTCTATTAACGAAATGTGCACAGTTTTTTTATATTTACACCTTTTAAATCACCAGCTACTGCTGAGCATATGTAAGAATTCCCAGAACATATGTATATACATTTGCGATTGGCTGATGGCTGTCACATGATGCAGTGGGAGTGGAAATAGACATAACTTTGAAAATTGGCAGAAAAAAAATTTGCTACTCATTTGACGTTCCGACATAGGGGCCGAATTATCAAGTTCCGAATGGAGCTTGATGCCCCTTGTTTCTGGCTCGCCAGAAACAGAAGTTATGAAGCAGTAGTCTAAAGATCGCTGCTCCATAACTTGTCCGCCTGCTCTGAGGCAGCGGACAGAAATCAACCCGATCGAATACGATCGGGTTGATTGACACCCCCTGCTAGTGGCCGATTGGCAGCGAATCTGCAGGGGGCAGCATTGCACCAGCAGTTCACAAGAACTGCTGGTGCAATGATAAATGCCGACAGTGTATGCTGTCGGCATTTATCGATGTGCGGCGGACATGGTTCGCTATAGCGGATCATGTCCGTCCCCACAATGATAAATGGACCCAGGATCGCCAGAAACACGAGTTATGAAGCAGAGGTCTAAAGACCGCTGCTCCATAACCTGTCTGCCTGCTCTGAGGCGGCAGACAGACATCGCCAAAAATCAACCCGATCCAATACGATCGGGTTGATTGACACCCCCTGCTAGCAGCCCATTGGCCGTGAATCTGCAGGGGGCGGCATTGCACCAGCAGTTCACAAGAACTGCTGGTGCAATGATAAATGCCAACAGCGTATACTGTCGGCATTTATCGATGTGCAGCGGTTATTATACGCTACATCGTATCATTTCCGCTCGCACATTAATAAATATACCCCAAAGTGCTATTGCATTGTCTTTTTATCATGTATTTGTGGATTATGCAAATCTACTGTATTTACAGGTCCTTTAAGGAGTTATAAAACTTACAAAACAAGACTTGTTTCCTGATTGACCTTTTGTATTTTAAAGTTTTATTGACCGAAATAAAGTAGTTGGGAAGGTAGGTGCTGTAAACTCTGGCTTATACAATGTGGTATTTTGAAACTGGGAGTCTTGAAGGGAGATTACATTCAGAATATTTTAATTATTTTATGCCTGCTTTTCCAGTGAATTTTATATAAAATCATGTTTTCTTCCTCCCAGAGAGGTTGCAGTGTACCCTGCAGATTTCAGTGGCTTGATTTTGCAATATGCTACACAGTTATTGCTTGATAAATGCAGGAGCTCATTTATATCTGCCTAATTGGAATAGTGATTTACCTATCTTGGAAATTTTCCCTTTAGGTATATTTTTATAAACGAAATAGTTTGAAACTACAGCCCAATCCAATGGGCTGAGCTTACAGGAAGTGCATGCCCCATTGGCATAGCTCTACATATTTACACAACATTCTTCTTATCTCTAACTGTATACATTTTCAGTATAGTTGGGGATATAACAGGCAAAATCAACTATTTCAAATGACAAAATAAAGGTAAAGAGTATATTTGTAAACAATTTAATTCACTTCAGCAGGTACAAAAGATCAAGGGTAAAATAGAAGGTGAATTTCCAAATTTTGAATTTGCACTATGCTCACTCATAATAACGTTTCTGGAACTAAGTTAATTGCATATGACCATACATTCACCTAAACATTGATATAATATATCATAATGTTTCATTAGAACTATGCATGAATGATTTTGCCACATGTGGCCCTTAAAAAGAATAGGGACATCATGTATTTCCTCAATCATACCTTAACATGTAGACTCCAATCTTTCTTTAAATAGCAGGAGATTTACCTTATCACTGCCGGAGATGAGATTTCACTTTCAATAATGGGTAAACATCCAGTCTGCTTGATATGCATATTGACATTTCAAATATTTGGAAAAGGTAATTTACCACCTCTCAATCATTTAATCTACTATGTAAACATTCCCATCTGCTTCAGTCTCTATCCATTGCTGACAACACTATATAGATGATAAAGCAATAGTTTCTGTGTCTTCACAGTAGTGATCTCTTACAATATTCCTATTTCATCATCTTGCAGTAAGTCTCAGGCTTAATCCACCAACGTGATTATTTTATAAATTACTCCCATAAATAGTGGAAAGTACTGATATGTATTCAATGGTGCGTATTTGAAAGACTGCAAATCTATTTATTTTCATAAAATGCAGTCTGTAGTTCTTACTTGTTATTCTACAGCAAAGCTATCTCTTTAAAAGTAATGCAAAATAATTTGCCAGACTTGAACTGCATTCCCAGCATGTCTTAGGATACATCAGCTCACTTCCTGAAAGGTTGTTCAAAACATTAGCAAGACTCAGTGTCAATGGATATTTTAAATTCTTGTCCTGCAGAAGTGCAGACTCTACATTAGGTTTGTACAACGTAAGGCCCATGGACAGGACACTACATTCTCTGCCCCCGCCTTGCAACCAAAATTCTTGTAGGTGGTTGAATTTTCATCCAAACAACACAGACTTATAGGGGCCTATTTATAAACTCCTATTTATCAAGCCCCATGTTTCTGGCGAGCCTTCAGTTCTGAGGCGGCGGACAGACATCGTCAAAAATCAACCCGATCCAATACGATCGGGTTGATTGACACCCCCTGCTGGCGGCCGATTGGCGACGAATCTGCAGGGGGCGGCGTTGCACCAGCAGTGCAATGATAAATGCCGACAGCAGTAGGATTTGATTGAGCTTGAATATGAAGCGTTATTTTGCCTCTTAACAGATCACTAGGAACAGTCTAGTCAAAATTAAAATTTCCTTATTCAGATAGGGCATGCATTTTTAAATAACTTTCCAATCTACTTTTATCATCAAAGGTGCTTTGTTCTCTTGGTATTCTTTTTTTAAAGCTAAATCTAGGTTGGCTCATATGCTAATTTCTAAGCCCTTAACGTCTGCCTCCTATCTCAGTGCATTTTTTGACAGTTTTTAATGGTTAGACAGTGCTAGTTTGTGTGTGCCATATCGATAACATTATGCTCACTCCTGTGGAGCTATTTATGAGTCAGCACTGATTGGCTAAAATGTAAGTCTGTCAAAATAAATTAAATAAGGGGGCAGTCTGCAGAGGCTTAGATACAAGGTAATCACAGAGGTAAAAGGTGTATTAATATAACAGTGTTGGTTATGCAAAACTGGAGAATATGTAATAAAGGGATTATCTATCTTTTTAAACAATACATTTCTGGAGTAGACTGTCCCTTTAAGGTGACAAAAACCCCACATTTATTTTCTTTTATGATTCAGAAAGAACATACAATTTTAAATTACTTTCCAGTTTACTTCTATTATCAAATTTGCTTAATTTTTTTGGTATCTTTTCTTGAAGGAGAAGCAATGCGCTACTGGGAGCTAGATGAACACAAAAGACCAATGAGACGAGACGTATATGTGCAGCTACCAATCAGCAGCTAGCTCCCAGCAGTGCATTGCTTCTTCTGAGCCTACCAAAAGAACAAAGCAAATTATATAATAGAAGTAAGTTGTTTAAATTGCACAATCCATCTGAATAATGAACTAAACATGTTTCATTTCACTTTATTTCATAGTATAGACTTACAATAAAGGTGGTACAGGCAAATGCTGCAATTGAATTCAAGAGTGCCTGGCATATTCCTAAAAGCTATCTTGAGAATAAATTAAATAAATTTACACTTCTAAAGGATTTATTATTCCGCTTGTTGGGTGTTCTAATTATTATCTGTTGTCAAAATCTATAATTCTTTGTTTCAATTATTTGATCTTATATTATCAATATTCCTCTTTAAAGGGCCATAATACCCAAATGTTTAAACACATGAAAGTGATGCAGCATAGCTGTAAAAAGCTGACTAGAAAATATCACCTGAACATCTCTATGTAAAAAAGAAAGATATTTTACCTCAAATGTTTCTCAGTAGCCACATCCCATTGTAAAGGACTTCTAAGCAACAAATCAGTATGTCTGTCCCGGGACAGCTGAAGAATTGAGCCTCGTGCACTCTCATGTTATTTCCCTATTCAGTATAAGGAAGTTTACTATGAAATCTCATGAGAGTTAAGTCAAATCTCATGAGATCACATGAAAAGAGTTCATGACCTCAGCACTGCTGATGCTGATTGGCTGCTGTTCATTTCTTCATTTTTTTTTTTTAATTTACCTGCAGCTAGGCAGCAGCTGAGTATAACTTTTTACACAGAATTTACTCTGCTGAGCGGAGGAAATTGTGAGGTAAAATATCTTGCTTTTTTACATAGAGATGCTCAGGTGATATTTTCCTGTCAGCTTTTTACAGTTATACTGCATTAGTTTCAAGTGATTTAGCATATGAGTATTATGTCCCTTTAAGCAGCAAGTTCAAACTAGTGGAGATGCACAAAATAGAAAACCCTGTATGTCTCTCTGCAGAATAACACAGGTGCATCATTGCATCAAGTTACCAGACAGATATTGGCACTTGTCCAGGCAAAAACAATCTCATATATCATTGCGGTTTTGAAGGTTGTTTATAAAGTTCAAATTATATATTTATGTTTTGATTAATAAAATGTGATCTTCGGTACTTCAAGTGAAAAAGAATCTCTAATGTTCCCACTCATGTGAAATGGTTCAACACCCTTGGTTTAAATTATTCATTTTCTTTGAAAAGAGTTGTGTGCAGTATATGAATAAAAAGAGACTGAATGCCGATCGAAGCATGGAAAGCGGATAATATTTATTGGTCAAAAATATCAAGAACACTGTAAAATGTTAACATTGTGGTAAATTTTCGCCTTTGTCTAAACAGATCCGGAATGTTAGCGATATTTTAGAAGGAGTTTAATTCATCAGTTGTAATGAAGTTAGGCTATATCTTACTTTTCAATGTAGTTCTGGAATTCAAATACCACGGGCTCTGGCCACCCACATCCAAGGTAATTTTTTTGTTGAGCGAACGGTTTGAACTGTTCTATCAGCACTCAAGCCATAGGACACTTTTGTTGTAGCTATAGTGCAGATTGGAGGATATTTCAAACCATTTTCTCAACAACAAAAAAATTACTTTTGCAGTGAGCGACGGAGCGTGGGGTATTTAAATTCCAGTAAAAAAAAAAAAAAAGTAAGATATAGCGCAACTTCATTACAGCTAATTAATTAAACTCATCTAAGATATCGATAGCATTCTGGATCTGTTTAGACAAAGGGGAACATTTACCACTACGTTATGATTTAACAGTGTTCTTGATATTTTTAACCAATAAACATTATCCTCTCAATCAATAAAAAACAATGCTGCAGTTTGAAATATTTATTTTCTGCTATTTTCAACTTGAATTTAAAAATAGCTTTTTTTCTAGCAGAAACATATTTTCATCATGGTCTTTCCCTTGCATGGTGGAAAATCCTCCTTTTAAGGCAATTTGAAGGACAATATATTAACAAAACAAAAAAAAAACTGATCAATAAACATGTATTTTAAAAAAAAACTTTTTAAAGTATTTTATAAAAAATGGTAATTTATCAGGTAATAAATACATCCTCTAATGCAGTGGCATTTATATGGGTGGTAATCATTAATGCAGAACCTGTAATATTCAAGGGTATCAATAACCACAAAAAACAGCATTTAAATAAATAGTAACATTTGACAGCCCCTGCTCTTGGTATAGATCTTCATGAAACCTTTGTTAGCACCCCAAATTTTACAGTTTAGAACCCCCATGGTCCTGGGTTAAAGAATCATGTGTTTTGCTTCAGATAATATAGTAAAAAATAAATAAAAAATGATGTGTATTATTTCAGTTGGATTTTATGCTCTCAGTTTAGCCTTCATGCCTATCCTATGACCTTGAGCATCTTGTACAAATTAATGCGATTACAATTTCTCTGTAAAGACTGTGTTCAAACATATCAGTTACACATGTTTACCTTTTTAAAGAAGAACGAGTACTTAATTAATTTAGCAGAACTAAAAAAAAGGTTAAAAAAATACACTTCGACTATACTTTGAAACATCCTCATTAGCTTTTTCAAAGTGATAGTTAATATTTTAAATATTATGGGGTCCATTTATAAAGCTGTGTAGGCAGCTTCGGAGATCCTTCACTGCAGGATCGTATGATGACCGCTGCTTCCAAACCTTTACGCCAGCTCTCAGCTGGCGGATAGAAATCACCACAGACACGTTCGCTCTGAGTGATTGACAGCCCTACTCATGTACTATTGGGCTAGCGTGAGCAGGGGGTGGCATTGTACAAGCAGGCGCTTTCTGTGATCCCGCGCCAACAAGTTTGCGGAAACAAACCCTGTCCATCTGGGCTTTGTTAAATCGGCCCCTTTATGTTAACTTCTTCTTATAAAACTGTAAACCAACTGCATTTATTGAATTAATTATACAACTAGTGAAGTGCACCAATGAGCATGCTCTTGATGGATAAAGTCAACCCGATAAAAAAAACTGCTAATAGGTGAAAACAGAAATAATATACTAAACGTAAACAATTAAATTTCTGCCGCTAAAATTTATATAAATAATAAGATTCTCAAATATTACCTTAAAGGGACACTGAACCCAATTTTTTATTTTGTGATTCAGATAGAGCATGCAATTTTAAGCAACTTTCTAATTTACTCCTATTATAATTTTTCTTCGTTCACTTGCTATCTTTATTTGAAAAATAAGGCATCTAAGCTTCTTTTTTTGTTCAGAGCTCTGGACAGCACGTTTTTATTGGTGGATGAATTTATCTAACAATCAGCAAGAACAACCCAGGTTGTTCACCAAAAATGGGCCGGCATCTAAACTTACATTCTTGCATTTCAAATAAAGATACCAAGAGAATGAAGAAAATTTGATAATAGGAGTAAATTAGAAAGTTGCTTAAAATTTCATGCTCTATCTGAATCACAAAAGAAAAAATGTGGGTTCAGGGTCCCTTTAACTCTCAGAATATCTGCTTCTATATAGGTCATTGAATTTGTTTTATATGTTACTGCAAAGGCCTAAGCCCATAAAGTGCTGTCAGAACCTGATGTTATGCAGCTCATCTGCTTTGCTTTTCTTTTCCAGTTAATATTACCAATAGAATCATGGTTTAGTTGATGGCAAGAAGCTCCAGTTGTCGATCCAAACAGTCAAGAAGTCTGAAGTATTGCTGGTATTGTAATGTTCTTCAAGAAGAGCCAGCTAAAGAAGGTCATCAGTATCATATAATGGAAACAGAAACCCAAGTAGATACACCAGCATATGATGATCATACAAGAACTGTGGCACTATATATTTGGGGTAGATTTATTAAGCTGCATTCCCAGCTTTCCCGGTATATGGAGTAGGTTTGCATAAGTGATCCTGCTGCTACACATTTAAGAAGCAAAACCTGCCCACTTTTGCTCTTTCTAAAGTGGCGCGATCAATTACCTGGATACTCGTTTGTTCACGGTGATTGACATTCTCTTCTATACTGCACTTACTATACTATACTTGCGCCCGAACAGGTGGGGCGGTTTTGCACAAGAATCTTCTTGTGCAATGATAGGTTTTTCTGTGCGATGAAACGTCATGTGCCGACTGCAGGAGGACAGGTTCACTACTTGCAAACCTGTCCGCCTGTAGGGATGGTAAACCTACACCTTTGTTCTAACAAAAAACAGATGATTATAGCTAACATTATAAGATTAAACAGCCATGCTTAGCAGCGTAGTTATATAAATTGCCAAGGGTATTTGTGTAGAAGCCTTTTTCTGAACTAGAAATGGCGCTTTGAATAAAAATATTACCTTCTTTGTGACGAGCATTGATATATTAACCATTTGAGTGCCTGATATGCACTTCGGACTTCAAATTAATTGTGTCATTTAACTCTTACGATAAGGAATGAAATCTGACATCCTTATTTTATATAATAGTATTCAATAAATCCTTAGTAATTCCTCAATTTTTCTTTTTTTGACAACACCAAAATCAAGTTAAATCATTAAAGTTTTTTTCAACCAATTAAAATTGACTTTTTCATTGGAGCACGCTTTACTGATGTAAGTTGTAATTTAATCAGAAATTGCAATGATTTTAGTGAAACATCAAATAAATCTAATCAATACGCACAGTTCAGCTTGAATAGCTAAATATTTTGCAAAATCCAGTGGATATTGAAAGCTCAATATTTCCTTTAACATATATAAAAGCTCATAATGTGTAGAATGTAAAATATTAACTTTAAAAAAGTAATGTAATGTTTATATAAGGGTCCCCTTTTTTAAACTCATAAAGCAATTAGATCTTTTCCAACCAATCAGGTTTTGCCCATGGTATTTTATCAATATAGTTAATTCAGGGTCTGTTTGATCAAATAAATCACACTGTCAGTAATAATATGTTGAAACAAGGATGTACAATTGAATTTAAAAGGACATTAATCTCCACATAAAATGTTTAATTAAGTTAAATACAATAAAATTGCAATATACATTCAATATTTATCTTGCTGTAAAATACTCATGAATATAGCTTTAGTTCCACTTCCTTCAGAGTGGCTGGAGAGCCTCCATTTTACTTATGTATAGGGAAATGTACCTATACCTTAATTTACACTCTACACAGTAATTGTTTAGATCAGAGCACACGCTAATTTAAATCTGTCCATATTAGTCATCAGCAAAAAATCAGCATATTCTGCAGAGCTACAAACATGGGTTCCTGTTGCCATGGTAAAATGTACACAAGGGTGACAACAAAATGATGAATGGGGTTAAGGGCCCTGCCCATAAGTTGAAAACCCTTTCAAATGGACTGAGCTCTTTCTACTACCTCCCCACTAGGTTGATTTCTGCTGCTGCATCTTCATTCCATATTTTCTTACACAGAATATAGTAGTATTACATTTTCAATATAGGTGACTGTTTTAGCTACCAAACGAGCTATCACAAAGGACAAAATAAAGGTAAAAGAATATATTTATAAAATCGCTTAATACACCGGAGAAGGTAAAATTGGTAACTGGGAACACAAAGCTGAAAAAAGTGTCCATAATATTTTTTTAGTTATTAAATTATGAACTAAAAGAAACAAAACAATTTAATTAAAAATTCTAGTGAGTCATTTTGTCAAATAAAAAGAAATACACCCAACAAAGTTATTTATTTCTCTTTGAAATATTTTTTTTTTATTACTTTATATTTTCCTTTTTATCCAACATTCACACTTTAGTACTAATATTTTCAAATTCCCTAATCATTTTTACTGTTGAATTATTTTGAATGTCTGTTATAACAAAGCCTTATTGTTGTGTGCTTTTCATAGGGGACAAATGGATTTGATTTTCAATTTTATCCCCAAGTGCTCTTCCGTTTAGTTTTAATATGAGTAGAATCCTTTAGTGTATTATGAACAATCTAGAGGTTTGCTCTGAATATAATTAAAGTTCAGAATAAGAAATTAAATTAAACATGATGAAAAAGCATTCTCTATGTCTAAAGTATACAAAAGAAAACAAAACACTTCATTTAAAAAATGTCAACATAAACAGTTAAAGGGACATTTTAATCAATAATTGTCTGTATTCCATCTAAATACGGTATTGTAAAATTTCTTATAGTCTTATAGTGCTATTTTGAATAAACTAACATTGATACTTGCTGTTTCCACAAATAGAACAGTTTGACAGTCTTAGTGGTCTATCTCAGTAAGCATTAATACATGCAATACCATTTGTGCACAAACATGCTTTTTCTGATAATTTGAATTTAAAATGAATTTACCTTACTTTGTTCATGAAAAAAATATTTTTTATGTAGGTACTTTTTACACACACACACACACACACATTGTGTGTATATATATATATATATATATATATATATATATATATATATATATATATATATATATATATATATAGATATATACACAAACACACACACATATATATATATATATATATATATATATATACACACACATTATATATATATTTATATATATATATATATATACACACACACATTATATATATATATATATATATATATATATATATATATATATATATTTATATACGCATACACACACACATTATATATTTATATTTATATATATATATATATATTTAGGTGATAGAAGACAGCACTCACTGGTCTAAGAGTTAGCAACAACTGCTTTTATTTAAGTGACATTTCGGGGACAGCTCCCCTTCATCAGACCAACCATTGGTCCAATGAAGGGTAGCTGTCCCCGAAACGTCACTTAAATAAAAGCAGTTGTTGCTAACTCTAAGACCAGAGAGTGCTGTCTTCTATCACCTATATCTTAACCTGCATTCAACTCCCTGACATCAGGATATCTGTTAGTGAGAGTGCACCAGTCTCTTTGGTTTTATATATATATATATATATATATATATATATATATATATATATATATATACACACACACATATCTATATCTATCTATATATATACACACACACATATCTATATCTATCTATCTATCTATCTATCTATCTATCTATCTATATATATATATATATATATATACATACACATATATATATATATATATACATATATATATATACACATATATTTGTATGTATACTCCAGTTTTCAGACCTAAGCAATATTTTAATATTCATGGTTTGACCACACACAACAGTACTTCCCATCCCCCTGCAATATAACTGAAAGGAAAACAAGACACACACATGGTACGGTGTACAAAAACATTTGTGTTAAGTCATTAGCACAATAATACTGAGGCAATTTCACTGTTAATGAAAAACATTTGCATAATACCTTTGTGTTTTATCTGCTGAGTGCCTAGTGAATCTTCCGCCATATTTGTTATTCCATTGGGTATGACAGATATTTAGATCCTGGGAATTAATTGCAGCCTGCTATTTTGCCTTGTGTATAACAAGGGGGGTGTATTTGAGAGCTAACCAGGTTTGCAATGGAATTTTACACATCAAAAGTGACATATATATTTATATATAAGCATTAAAATATTGAATCCCAATAAAAGAGAGTGTTATTTCATTTTTTACAGGTATAGCCTAAGGCAAAGTCACATACTAATCTCCAAGGAAAATATATCTTATTTAATATGCTGGGAAGATACTTTTCAGTGTCAGGGAGGGTAGTGCTGCATTAATATGAATGCTTTTACACAGGAGGGAAGAGAAATACAATGTTTGTGCAATTCTATTGATAAAAATATGCTATCATGGGTAAAAAAAAATAATATATAAATAAAATATACAATTGAATTAATTCATATAACCAGTGAAAACGCCTAGATCATTGATATTTCAGTAGTTTTACATTTGCTTGCCTATATCAGAGGATGTTGACATGACAGAATCATATAAACCTATTTATGTTCCACTCTGAGGTAAAGTACCCTTCCTATCTTGATATGTGAGATTGTAGATACTATGAGAAAATATATTTCATTTTTTCAACAAGAATAAAAACAATACAATAGACACACACATATATATATCACTCTGAGGTAAAGTACCTTACCTATTTTGATATTTGATATTATAGATACTATGATAAAATATATACACACACACACACACACACACACACACACACACATATATATATATATATATATATATATATATATATATATATATATATATATATAAGCTCAATTTTAAGTGTGTTAAAGCTGTTTTAGTCAATATTAAATCTATACACATCTGTGCATTGATGTCAACTTTCGATGTTAGTTTTTCTAACATTTGTTTTATCCTTTCTATTTGAGTTCACTTATTACTAATACATTATTTTTAAATGTCTCTCTCTTTAAAGGTATATTAAACCTACAAATAATTCCCATGTAAAGTATTTAAAGCAAATTTACACACAGTGTGCTTTCTTTGTTTACGTTGTCAGCTTTTCATGTAAGTTACCTCTGTAAACAGATCTTTTTAACTCCCAAAGAGAGGCTGGAGTACCTATGCCACTCTTAAAGTGTTATACCCAGATTGATACAGACTCAGTACATTGGCCGTAAGCAGTGTAAGAGAGAAACTTTTAAATACCAAGCCAAGCAAAACCGGTGGTCTTTTGGGGAATCACTGCACAGGCCATCATGAACCTCAGATAAATTGACTGATTTCTCTCTCTTTTGACTGTATGACTATTTATGTGCCTTTGGATCACAACCTTTGTCTGATGCAGAATACTCCATACTACATTTTGCTTACTGTTCTAGTGTAATCTCCCTTCCGAATTCATGTGTACAACCCTGTTTATTCTATCTGTGATTTTTGCAATTAGCTATAGTTTTAATTCTGCCTGCTAGAGTATTTGCATATTACCCAGCTTTTCCTGATGAAAACAAACCAAAGAATTTGCTTGAACATTGCTTTAACTTTTTGCACCAGTTATATTGTTTGCAATTTACTGGACTGTGCATTGCAGTACCTCTTGTTGCAGGTGCTTTATTTCTTTCATGTAATTAGCAAGAAAGTTTCCCAAACCTCAAAATGACTATAAATACACCCCTCACCACACCCACAAATCAGTTTTACAAACTTTGCCTCCTATGGAGGTGGTGAAGTAAGTTTGTGCTAGATTCTACGTTGATATGCGCTCTGCAACAGGTTGGAGCCCGGTTTTCCTCTCAGCGTGCAGTGAATGTCAGAGGGATGTGAGGAGAGTATTGCCTATTTGAATGCAATGATCTCCTTCTACGGGGTCTATTTCATAGGTTCTCTGTTATCGGTCATAGAGATTCATCTCTTACCTCCCTTTTCAGATCGACGATATACTCTTATATATATACCATTACCTCTGCTGATTTTCGTTTCAGTACTGGTTTGGCTTTCTACAACATGTAGACGAGTGTCCTGGGGTAAGTAAGTCTTATTTTCTGTGACACTCTAAGCTATGGTTGGGCGCTTTTTTTATAAAGTTCTAAATATATGTATTCAAACATTTATTTGCCTTGACTCAGGATGTTCAACATTCCTTATTTTCAGACAGTCAGTTTCATATTTGGGATAATGCATTTGAATCAATCATTTTTTCTTACCTTAAAAATTTGACTTTTTCCCTGTGGGCTGTTAGGCTCGCAGGGGCTGAAAATGCTTCATTTTATTGCGTCATTCTTGGCGCAGACTTTTTTGGCGCAAAAAATCTTTTCTGTTTCCGGCGTCATACGTGTCGCGGGAAGTTGCGTCATTTTTTGACGTTCTTTTGCGCCAAAAATGTTGGCGTTCCGGATGTGGCGTCATTTTTGGCGCCAAAAGCATTTAGGCGCCAAATAATGTGGGCGTCTTATTTGGCGCTAAAAAAATATGGGCGTCGCTTTTGTCTCCACATTATTTAAGTCTCATTTTTCATTGCTTCTGGTTGCTAGAAGCTTGTTCTTTGGCATTTTTTTCCATTCCTGAAACTGTCATTTAAGGAATTTGATCAATTTTGCTTTATATGTTGTTTTTTCTCTTACATATTGCAAGATGTCTCATGTTGCATCTGAGTCAGAAGATACTTCAGGAAAATCGCTGCCTGGTGCTGGAACTACCAAAGCTAAGTGTATCTGCTGTAAACTTTTGGTAACTGTTCCTCCAGCTGTTGTTTGTATCAAATGTCATGACAAACTTGTTAATGCAGAAAATATTTCCTTTAGTAAAATACCATCACCTGTTGCAGTTCCATCAACATCTAATGTTCAGAGTGTTCCTGATAACATAAGAGATTTTGTTTCTGAATCTATTAAGAAGGCTATGTCTGTTATTCCTCCTTCTAGTAAACATAAAAAGTCTTTTAAAACTTCTCTTTATCCAGATGAATTTTTAAATGAACATCATCATTCTGATTCTAATGATTCTTCTGGTTCAGAGGATTCTGTTTCAGAGGTTGATGCTGATAAATCTTCATATTTATTTAAAATGGAATTTATTCGTTCTTTACTTAAAGAAGTCCTAATTGCATTAGAAATTGAGGATTCTGGTCCTCTTGATACTAAATCTAAACGTTTAGACAAGGTCTTTAAATCTCCTATAGTTATTCCAGAAGTTTTTCCTGTTCCTGGTGCTATTTCTGAAGTAATTTCCAGGGAATGGAATAAATTGGGTAATTCATTTACTCCTTCTAAACGTTTTAAGCAATTATATCCTGTGCCGTCTGACAGATTAGAGTTTTGGGACAAAATCCCTAAAGTTGATGGGGCTATCTCTACCCTTGCTAAACGTACTACTATTCCTACGGCAGATGGTACTTCCTTTAAGGATCCTTTAGATAGGAAAATTGAATCCTTTCTAAGAAAAGCTTATTTATGTTCAGGTAATCTTCTTAGACCTGCTATATCTTTGGCGGATGTTGCTGCAGCTTCAACTTTTTGGTTGGAAACTTTAGCGCAACAAGTAACAGATCATGATTCTCATAACATTATTCTTCTTCTTCAACATGCTAATAATTTTATCTGTGATGCCATTTTTGATATTATCAGAGTTGATGTCAGGTTTATGTCTCTAGCTATTTTAGCTAGAAGAGCTTTATGGCTTAAAACTTGGAATGCTGATATGTCTTCTAAATCGACTCTACTTTCCCTTTCTTTCCAGGGTAATAAATTATTTGGTTCTCAGTTGGATTCTATTATCTCAACTGTTACTGGTGGGAAAGGAACTTTTTTACCACAGGATAAAAAATCTAAGGGTAAAAACAGGGCTAATAATCGTTTTCGTTCCTTTCGTTTCAACAAAGAACAAAAGCCTGATCCTTCATCCTCAGGAGCAGTTTCAGTTTGGAAACCATCTCCAGTCTGGAATAAATCCAAGCCTTCTAGAAAAGCAAAGCCAGTTTCTAAGTCCACATGAAGGTGCGGCCCTTATTCCAGCTCAGCTGGTAGGGGGCAGATTACGTTTTTTCAAAGAAATTTGGATCAATTCTGCTCACAATCTTTGGATTCAGAACATTATTTCAGAAGGGTACAGAATTGGTTTCAAGATGAGACCTCCTGCAAAGAGATTTTTTCTTTCCCGTGTCCCAGTAAACCCAGCGAAAGCTCAAGCATTTCTGAAATGTGTTTCAGATCTAGAGTTGGCTGGAGTAATTATGCCAGTTCCAGTTCTGGAACAGGGGCTGGGGTTTTATTCGAATCTCTTCATTGTACCAAAGAAGGAGAATTCCTTCAGACCAGTTCTGGATCTAAAAATATTGAATCGTTATGTAAGGATACCAACATTCAAAATGGTAACTGTAAGGACTATCCTGCCTTTTGTTCAGCAAGGGCATTATATGTCTACAATAGATTTACAGGATGCATATCTGCATATTCCGATTCATCCAGCTCACTATCAGTTTCTGAGATTCTCTTTCCTAGACAAGCATTACCAGTTTGTGGCTCTGACGTTTGGCCTAGCAACAGCTCCAAGAATTTTTACTAAGGTTCTCTGTGCCCTTCTATCTGTAATCAGAGAACAGGGTATTGTGGTATTTCCTTATTTGGACGATATCTTGGTACTTGCTCAGTCTTCACATTTAGCAGAATTTCATACGAATCGACTTTTGTTGTTTCTTCAAAATCATGGTTGGAGGATCAATTCACTAAAAAGTTCATTGATTCCTCAGACAAGGGTAACCTTTTTAGGTTTCCAGATAGATTCAGTGTCCATGACTCTGTCTTTGACAGACAAGAGACGTCTAAAATTGATTTCAGCTTGTCGAAACCTTCAGTCACAATCATTCCCTTCGGTAGCCTTATGCATGGAAATTCTAGGTCTTATGACTGCTGCATTGGACGCGATCCTCTTTGCTCGTTTTCACATGCGACCTCTTCAGCTCTGTATGCTGAACCAATGGTGCAGGGATTACACAAAGATATCTCAATTAATATCTTTAAAACCGATTGTACGACACTCTCTGACGTGGTGGACAGATCACCATCGTTTAGTTCAGGGGGCTTCTTTTGTTCTTCCGACCTGGACTGTAATTTCAACAGATGCAAGTCTTACAGGTTGGGGAGCTGTGTGGGGGTCTCTGACAGCACAAGGGGTTTGGGAATCTCAGGAGGTGAGATTACTGATCAATATTTTGGAACTCCGTGCAATTTTCAGAGCTCTTCAGTCTTGGCCTCTTCTGAAGAGAGAATCGTTCATTTGTTTTCAGACAGACAATGTCACAACTGTGGCATACATCAATCATCAAGGAGGGACTCACAGTCCTCTGGCTATGAAAGAAGTATCTCGAATTCTGGTTTGGGCGGAATCCAGCTCCTGTCTAATCTCTGCGGTTCATATTCCAGGAATAGACAATTGGGAAGCGGATTATCTCAGTCGCCAAACGTTGCATCCGGGCGAATGGTCTCTTCACCCAGAGGTATTTCTTCAGATTGTTCAAATGTGGGAACTTCCAGAAATAGATCTGATGGCTTCTCATCTAAACAAGAAACTTCCCAGGTATCTGTCCAGATCCCGGGATCCTCAGGCGGAGGCAGTGGATGCATTATCACTTCCTTGGAAGTATCATCCTGCCTATATCTTTCCGCCTCTAGTTCTTCTTCCAAGAGTAATCTCCAAGATTCTGAAGGAATGCTCGTTTGTTCTGCTGGTATCTCCAGCATGGCCTCACAGGTTTTGGTATGCGGATCTTGTCCGGATGGCCTCTTGCCAACCGTGGACTCTTCCGTTAAGACCAGACCTTCTGTCGCAAGGTCCTTTTTTCCATCAGGATCTCAAATCCTTAAATTTAAAGGTATGGAGATTGAACGCTTGATTCTTGGTCAAAGAGGTTTCTCTGACTCTGTGATTAATACTATGTTACAGGCTTGTAAATCTGTATCTAGAGAGATATATTATAGAGTCTGGAAGACTTATATTTCTTGGTGTCTTTCTCATCATTTTTCCTGGCATTCTTTTAGAATTCCGAGAATTTTACAGTTTCTTCAGGATGGTTTAGATAAAGGTTTGTCCGCAAGTTCCTTGAAAGGTCAAATATCTGCTCTTTCTGTTCTTTTTCACAGAAAGATTGCTAATCTTCCTGATATTCATTGTTTTGTGCAAGCCTTGGTTCGTATAAAACCTGTCATTAAGTCAATTTCTCCTCCTTGGAGTTTGAATTTGGTTCTGGGGGCTCTTCAAGCTCCTCCGTTTGAACCTATGCATTCATTGGACATTAAATTACTTTCTTGGAAAGTTTTGTTCCTTTTGGCCATCTCTTCTGCCAGAAGAGTCTCTGAATTGTCTGCTCTTTCTTGTGAGTCTCCTTTTCTGATTTTTCATCAGGATAAGGCAGTGTTGCGAACTTCTTTTGAATTTTTACCTAAGGTTGTGAATTCCAACAACATTAGTAGAGAAATTGTAGTTCCTTCATTATGCCCTAATCCTAAGAATTCTAAGGAGAAATCATTGCATTCTTTGGATGTTGTTAGAGCTTTGAAATATTATGTTGAAGCTACTAAGACTTTCCGAAAGACTTCTAGTCTATTTGTCATCTTTTCCGGTTCTAGAAAAGGCCAGAAAGCTTCTGCCATTTCTTTGGCATCTTGGTTGAAATCTTTAATTCATCATGCCTATGTTGAGTCGGGTAAAACTCCGCCTCAGAGGATTACAGCTCATTCTACTAGGTCAGTTTCTACTTCCTGGGCGTTTAGGAATGAAGCTTCGGTTGATCAGATTTGCAAAGCAGCAACTTGGTCTTCTTTGCATACTTTTACTAAATTCTACCATTTTTATGTGTTTTCTTCTTCTGAAGCAGTTTTTGGTAGAAAAGTACTTCAGGCAGCTGTTTCAGTTTGAATCTTCTGCTTATGTTTTCATTTAAACTTTATTTTGGGTGTGGATTATTTTCAGCAGGAATTGTCTTTATTTTATCCCTCCCTCTCTAGTGACTCTTGCATGGAAAGATCCACATCTTGGGTAGTCATTATCCCATACATCACTAGCTCATGGACTCTTGCTAATTACATGAAAGAAAACATAATTTATGTAAGAACTTACCTGATAAATTCATTTCTTTCATATTAGCAAGAGTCCATGAGGCCCACCCTTTTTTGTGGTGGTTATGATTTTTTTGTATAAAGCACAATTATTCCAATTCCTTATTTTTTATGCTTTCACACTTTTTTCTTATCACCCCACTTCTTGGCTATTCGTTAAACTGATTTGTGGGTGTGGTGAGGGGTGTATTTATAGGCATTTTGAGGTTTGGGAAACTTTGCCCCTCCTGGTAGGAATGTATATCCCATACGTCACTAGCTCATGGACTCTTGCTAATATGAAAGAAATGAATTTATCAGGTAAGTTCTTACATAAATTATGTTTTTCTGTTTACTGGACTGAATCTATAAAACAAATTCCTCCAGCCTTATTGTGCATTTTGTTTCAGCAACTTTGTTAAATATTTTTTGGACTGATCATATGTATCAGATTGCTGCTGCAGCTTTAGCCTTGGTATGATTTATCGGGACTCTGTGGCCAATTTATCAAGTGTCTGGAGGACATGATGCGCTGTAGCGAATCATGTCCGCCAGACATCGATAAATGCTGGTCTTAAGACCGCTGCTTCTTAACTACTGACGATCCTTAAGGTTTGCGCAGAAACATAGGTAATCGGCCCTTCTGGCTGATGCTTTTAATTTCTTGCTGCAGCCACTGCTACAGGTATTGTTCACCGTATTTTGACATTTTGCCTTTTTCATGATTTACATCAGTGGATCCAATACCAAGATTAGACAAGTGTACTTAAAGGGACAGTCTACTCCAGAAATTTTATTGTTTAAACAGACAGATAATCCCTTTATCACCCATTCCCCAGTTTTGCATAACCAACACGGTTATATTAATATACTTTCTTCCTCTGTGATTACCTTGTATCTAAGCCTCTACAGACTGCCCCCCTATTCCAGCTCTTTTGGAAGACTTGCATTTTAGCCAACCAGTGCCCTCTCATAATAAAATCCACAGGCATGAGCACAATGTTATCTATATCGCACACATGAACCAACGCCCTCTAGCTGTGAAAAAACTGTCAAATGCATTCAGCTAAGAGGTGGCCTTCAAGGTTTTAGAAATTAGCACATGAGCCTACCTAGGTTTAGGCTAACAGCTAAAAATATGAAAAGACCAAAGCAAATTTTACGATAAAAGTAAATTGGAAAGTTCTTTAAAATTACATGCCCTATCTGAATCAGGAAAGTTTAATTTTAATTAGACTGTCACTTTAAATATGACAATCAGTTTCCATTGTTTTTCATGCAGAATATTGCTTGCCACTATATTGTCATAAGCTGAGGCAATATTGAGAAAATATTGATGAGCTGAAACCCTTATGCCTACCCTACATGATACATAGTATAAAATGACTGCCGCTTAGGTAGTAGCATTGCAGTCTAGATAGAATTACCTACCACAATCTTAAAGGGACAGTCAACCATAGAATTGTTATTGTTTTAAAAGATAGATAATCCCTTAATTACTCATTCCCCAGTTTTGCATAACCAACACAGTTATATTAATGTACTTTTTACCTCTGTGATTACCTTGTATCTAGGAACCTTCTTCCAGCCCCCTGATCACATGACTGTGACTGTTTGTTATCTATTGTCTTAAATTTAGCATTGTATTGTGCTAGATATTAAATAACTTTCTGTGCCTGAACACAGTGGTATCTATATGGCCCACGTGTACTTTCTGTCTCTTTGTGTTGAAAAGAGATTTAAACAGCATGTGATAAGAGGCAGCCCTCAAAGGCTTAGAAATTAGTATATGAGCCTACCTAGGTTTAGTTTAAACTAAGAATACCAAGAGAAAAAAGCAAATTTGATGATAAAAGTAAATTGGAAAGTCGATTAAAATTAAAAGTCCTATCTGAATAATGAAAGTTTAATTTATACTTGACTGTCCCTTTAAATTCTTGTCTGTCAAAGACAGATGTCTTCTATGCAAAAGACCATATCTACCTTTGAGAACCAAAGGGTTAAGACATAAAACTTGAGTCAAGTAGATACTCTATAGGTTTGTACAGTTGTAGGATTTTGCTCAATAACGCTCAAGGCTCTTCATTCCTGTTTGGATCAGTGAGTTACAAGAGTTTAAGCACTGTTCTGTATTACTTATGTATTATATTAGCCCTTCTAGCCTACGGCAAAACATAACAAAAATTGTGCACAAAGGATGAAGCATTTGTCAATGTTACTTTTATCTTTCATTTCTTTTCTCTTTTGCATAACACAATACAAAATACAAAGCTAAGTAAGCAAACCCTGCTCAGCTGCTGAACATGCCAAGTAACACAGTCCTTTGTTAAATGATCCTCATGCCAAGAAATTAGCAAATAGAAAAGAGAACTTTTTCATATAATCCATTTTGCATCAAAGCTTAACAAAGATTTTTTTTTTAACCAACAAGCAGCAAAAGAATGTGTACACATCAAATCATGATGTTAGTACTTCCTGCCTCCAAGCATTGGAAGCTGTAGTCCCATTAATGATCAAAGAGAAAAAATAGCTTTTTTTCGAAGCTCATGTTCATAATTTTTTACGTAAATCATAGGCAAGGATAAGTAGTGGACTAGACAGGGTGGCAATTGGCCCCTGGGCGCTCTTGGTGATGGAATCAGGGCCAGTGCAGAAGGTGCAGTGCCCAGCAGTTAATTTTTTTTTTATCAGTATGCTGTGTATATATATATATATATATATATATATATCTCAACATGTGTATATAAACATGCATACTAGGGATGGGCGAATGTTTCGCAAAACATTCAAAAAATAAAACAAATTTTAACACATTTGTTTGTTCAAACCGAATTTCGAATGTTTACATAACATTCTAACATTCGATTTTCGAATGTTTGGTTTAGAATTTTACGATTACATTAGAAAATATTCATTTTGAAAAATGTGAATTTATATTTGTAATAGTATTTCTAATGCTTTCTTTAAATGTAATATTCAAATTATGCAATATTCAAATTTCGAAAAATTCAAATTTATATGTTTGTAATAGTATTTCTAATGCTTTCTTTAAATGTAATATTCGAATTATGCAATGTTCTATATAGAAACATTCAAAATGATATACTTGTATCTATTATGTATCAGTTTACTAGATTCCCTCCCTACCACATGAACTATTGAACTTCTGAATAGTATTTGTTAAATAGAATGTTAAATTCGAAAATTCGGATGTGGACATTCGATATAATTATAAACATTCGAATTCGAAAGGGACATTCGAAAACTGTAAATAGCATTCGATTATAGAATTTTTAAGAATATTCATTCTTATCAACATTCGGATTTATAATTCAAATTTCGGTAATAACATTCATTCTAACATTCGAATTCGGAAATTTACACATTTGCCCATCCCTAATGCATACATATATATAATATACAGTGTTTATTTTGTAGCTGTGATATATGTCCACCATGATGTATGCTCCTACGCTGCTCGTTAATAGAACTGTGACTGACCAGCCCAGTGCTTGTACCCCCATAAATGCCCTGGTTTCTATAACTGTATGCTGCTCTGCATTAGTGCTGTAAAATTAGTCACATGATAACCAATGACCCACTGCCAATGTATTTTTTATTTATATTAAATATAACATTTTAAAAAGGGGTGGTTTATATACCTGGACCACTTGGTTGTACTTGCCCCTTGGGCTAAAAGTTGCCAGTTCTCCCCTGGTAAGGATTACTTTTTAAAATTTGAAATCCAATATGACAGCATATATTTTTGTTAAAGGGACAGTAAACACACTGTAATTACAAGACATTTCTGTTTTCTTGCTACAGAATAAGATATCAGTGAAGTGTAAATATTTTTAAAGCAAATTACATTTTATTGCTGCAATTCCTTTTCAATATAAAAGCTCCACCCACTACTTGCCTAACATGAAGAAGGCAATCTGGGCATGGCTCTGCAGACAACAAGGCTAGCTACGATCATATTATTAGTATAAAGGGGGTTGTTTTATACTTCTTATGTGTTAAAGACAATTAGGGAAATATATGTAGCAGGGTTGTCCTTGGGAAATCTGCAGTGTATTTTTCCAGTTCTGAGAATTAAAATCCTACACAATTTTTAAGGCTAGATTACATGAAAGGGGGGCAAAATAAATAATCAACGTATATGGCAAAGTTGTATTATTATGCATAAGTAAGCATTTTATATAAAAATCTTAAGGTGTTTAATGTCCCTTTAACATTCACTCTTTAATGGTCTCCTATATAGATGGACATCCATTATATTCTATTACTTACATCTTCGGTTTTTGAGATATAGGTATCCTCATAAATAAGACTCCCCTTTTGACCCCCCCAAGTGAATTTTTGGGAAATGGTTAACACGTGTTTCTTTATTTTTAAAGAAGAATCTAAATACAGATTTTTCACGTCTGTAACATCTTCAGTTTTTGAGATATAGGTATCCTCATAAATCAGCCCCCCCCTTTTGACCCCCTTTAAGTGGATTTTTGGGAAATGGTAAAACCTGTGCTTCTTTATTTTTCAAGGAGAATCTAAATACCAATTTCACGTCTGTAACTTCTTCAGTTTTTGAGATACCCCCCGTTTTTCACCCCCTTAGGGACGTAATTTCCAAAAATCCTTCCTAAGTGGGTGCCTACGTCATCAAAAACAATTTACCTTCCAAATTTCACGTTCCTAGGTTAAACTGTTTGAGCTGGGCATTGATGAGTCAGTCAGTCATTCTTTTATATATATAGACAATGCTTGCAAGGACATATGTGTTGCAGGATACCAAATAAAATGTATATCATTAAGATAACTAGATTTGCATGCAGCTATGTTTTATTTTAAATTATTGTGGGCTAGACTACAAGTGGCACACTATTTAGTGCTTCCGCTCGAGTCGAGAGTTAATTTATAAATAATCTGTTTGCACACGTCGGGTTGCACTGGTATTACAAGTTGAAAGTACAAATTTGGTGCATGAGCGAAACCCGACGTGCTAGATTCCAGACTACGCAATAATACGACTTTTCCCTATGGAAGTCAATATAGAGTTTTTATCAGATAGTGTTTATATGAGTGTAAGGGCTCAATTTATCAAAGTTGAGGCGGAGAGGGGCGCGTATACGCGCCCCTGTACCCCTCAGCTCACCTGTGTCGGCGCAAAATTACCTGCAGGTAATCATCACTGCACACGAGTGCAATTTTGCGCTCGCATGCAATCCCGCCCCTGCCCACGCACAGCCAATCAGGAGCTGTCAATTTCCTCGGTCGACTAGACCGCAGAGATTGAATTTCGTCACCTCAGAGGTGGCGAAGAGGATAGGGAAGCGGCGGTCTGGTGACCGCTGCTTGTTAAATTGCGGTGAGCAAGTTCTTGTGAGAGCTTGTAGCCGAATGGCTTTGATAAATCAAGCCCTAAGTGTAATTACACCTGACGACCGCAAAATGCAATTGCGCTTGAGAAAACTTACTTTCAACTTGTAACACTAGCACTATTTCCAACGCACAAAAAGCAGGAGAAAAAAACAATATTGCCACTTGTAATTTAGCCCTCTGTACTAAATAGGTGATCTATTACTAATCTTTAGTAGTAAACTGGACTTCAGAAGTTGCCTCCTGTAACAGGCGTTCTTACTTTAGATAGTAAATTTATCAACATAATGGAGCATAAAACATACCCCTTGACACTAACAGACATTATATCATAAAACTTTCTCTGATTTAATGCATTTTCAAAAGATCCTTTGTTCCTGTTGGAGTATATTAAGCTGCTCACAAATATCTACTTTACCTTAATTTTGTCATTTGAAATCTCTGCATTTGCTTGTTGAAACCACAACCTATACTGTAATTTCCAGACTGTAGGCTCCAAAAGCTATGTAACACAGCAGCAGAAATCAACCTCCCAGCTGGAAGCGGGAGGAGAGAGCCCAGTCCATTTAAAATGGTGCTACCACAGTAGATTTAAATACAATAAACTTATCAGCTGCTTGAGTATAGTGTGCCTTAAAGCAAAATACTTACTAACAAACACAAATAAACATATGTGCACATGCTAAGGCAAACGCATCCTCGTTTATACACCATAGTAACTGAAGGACAAGAGGCACACGGACAGGAATGATAATAGCAGCTGGCACCCTTGCTGCATG
>NC_069506.1:103370718-103385718 GCF_027579735.1 Bombina bombina | reverse complement strand
ATATATATATATATATATATATATATATTAGTAACAAAATTTAACTACTATGCATATAAGAAACACAAGCTTACTCGGAAACCCGGAGTTTGAACCTGGACTAGATTCCAGATTATTTCACATATGGGCACAAAAAGGGCTTAGATATATGGCTCAATGTATGAATGAAGAAACAAGCTCTATCAAGCTCTTTGAACAATTGGTACATGAATTTGACATTAGGAATAAAGATTTATATGCATACCTACAGGTTAGGCATATTATCTCAGTAAAGGAGATCTGTAGAAGAGGAATGCTTGCTCTAGGAAGTCTAGATATAATAATTAAAATGTATTATATCACATCAAGGAAAAAGGGATATTAGTCTAGTATACTCCAAATGGGTAGCAGATCTTGAGAACCTGCAATTTGCTGAGTTAAAAACAGAACTTATATTACTCCTCGTATGAAGTCCAAATGGAATGTATCCAAGAGAAATCTCTGCTCTAGATATCAGTTAGGGGAAGCGGATCTCTTGCATTGCCTTTGGCAATGTCCCAAAGTCCAAAAATGATGGTGTCAAATGGTGTCAAATTGTGTCAAATCAATAACAGATTTTTAAAGGACCAATCAACACAGTAGATTTGCATAATCAACAAATACAAGATAACAAGACAATGCAATAGCACTTAGTCTGAACTTCAAATGAGTAGTAGATTTTTTTTCTGACAATTTTAAAAGTTGTGTTTTTCCACTCCCACTGTACCATGTGACAGCCATAAGCCAATCACAAATGCATACACGTACCATGTGACAGCCATCAGCCATTCACAAATGCATACACACTTATTCTTGCACATGCTCAGTAGGAGCTGGTGACTCAAAACGTTTAAATTTAAAAAGACTGTGCACATTTTGTTAATGGAAGTAAATTGGAAAGTTGTTCAAAATGGCATGTTCTATCTGAATAATGAAAGTTTAATTTTGATTGAGTGTCCCTTTAAGTAATAAAATTACGCTTAACAAGTATTTATTTCTGCTGTGTGAGGAGAGGCATTTTCAGAACAAAGAACTTATTAATCTAGCCATCTTTAGGGCTAGATTTATTAAACACCTACAGCTGCAAGTTCTCACAAGAACTTGCTCGCCGTCAATTATAAAGCAGTGGTCACCAGACCGCCACTTCCCTAACCTCTTCGCCACCTCTATTGTGGCGAAATTCAATCTCCTTGGTCTAGTCAGACCAAGGAGATTGACAGCTCCTGCCCACGTGTGATTGGCTGTGCGCGGGCAGGGGGCGGGATTGCACGCGAGCGCAAAATTGCTCTCATGTGCAATGGTGAATACCTGTGGGTAATTTCGCCCGCCACAGGCGAGCTGAGGCGTACAGGGGGAGCGTATACGCGCCCCTGTACGCCTCAACTTTAATAAATCTAGCCCTAATTGGTAGACAACTTATTCTTAGATCGTGGAAAGATAAGCACAGTCCTAGCTTCCAGACTTTTCTACAGGAAATTAGATTTAATTCCAGATAGCAATAGAGCAATATGAGGTCCAAAATAATTTGGACAGTAAAGTTAATCAGTTTTTAAAGAAATGGGATAAGGTACTCCTCTCGTTCCCGACAAATTTTTAGCTTCAAATTCTTTATTCTATGAGACAAATGACAGAATTTATCTCAGCTGTCCTTGGTACGGAATGGTATCCGGGGGAATGGAAAAATATTCTCTAACTTAGAGAGTTGGTAGGGGTTCCAGAAGGGGGGGGGGGGGCATTTTTTTTGTTTTGTTCTTTTTTTCCTATAATTTAGATAGCCGCAATGATAGATGTGTTATCAGAATTGCACAAGTATCTGGGAGTTGAGAGTTTTTTTATGGGATTGTCATCAAAAGTGCATCATTTCCTAGGTCTCTAATATCCAGTCAGATTTTAGCAGGAGACCTTAGTCAAATTAGGGATATAATAGGAGAGAGAGTTTGTATTAGGTGGCCAGGTCATAATAGGAGAGTTAGGAATATATAGCCAAGCTATAATAGGAGAGATATTTGTTTTGTTTTTCCTTTCTGTATAATAGATAAAATTGTAACAACAGGTTTGTGTGCTATATTGTTAAAAGCTGAATAATTTGTTAGAGTTAAAGTTTTTAATATTGACTCGTAAGGGAGATATATGTTTGTGTAGTTAAAGGGACAGTCTACACCAGAATTTTTATTGTTTTAAAAGATAGATAATCCCTTTATTACCCATTCCCCAGTTTTGCATAACCAACACAGTTATAATAATACACTTTTAACCTCTGTGATTATCTTGTATCTAAGCCTCTGCAAACTGCCCCTTTATTTCAGTTCTTTTGACATACTTGCAGTTTAGCCAATCAGTGCCTGCTCCCAGATAACTTCACGTGCACGAGCACAGTGTTATCTATATGAAATAAATGAACTAACACCCTACAGGGAGTGCAGAATTATTAGGCAAATTAGTATTTTGACCACATCATCCTCTTTATGCATGTTGTCTTACTCCAAGCTGTATAGGCACGAAAGCCTACTACCAATTAAGCATATTAGGTGATGTGCATCTCTGTAATGAGAAGGGGTGTGGTCTAATGACATCAACACCCTATATCAGGTGTGCATAATTATTAGGCAACTTCCTTTCCTTTGGCAAAATGGGTCAAAAGAAGGACTTGACAGGCTCAGAAAAGTCAAAAATAGTGAGATATCTTGCAGAGGGATGCAGCACTCTTAAAATTGCAAAGCTTCTGAAGCGTGATCATCGAACAATCAAGCGTTTCATTCAAAATAGTCAACAGGGTCGCAAGAAGCGTGTGGAAAAACCAAGGCGCAAAATAACTGCCCATGAACTGAGAAAAGTCAAGCGTGCAGCTGCCAAGATGCCACTTGCCACCAGTTTGGCCATATTTCAGAGCTGCAAACATCACTGGAGTGCCCAAAAGCACAAGGTGTGCAATACTCAGAGACATGGCCAAGGTAAAAAAAGGCTGAAAGACGACCACCACTGAACAAGACACACAAGCTGAAACGTCAAGACTGGGCCAAGAAATATCTCAAGACTGATTTTTCTAAGGTTTTATGGACTGATGAAATGAGAGTGAGTCTTGATGGGCCAGATGGATGGGCCCGTGGCTGGATTGGTAAAGGGCAGAGAGCTCCAGTCCGACTCAGACGCCAGCAAGGTGGAGGTGGAGTACTGGTTTGGGCTGGTATCATCAAAGATGAGCTTGTGGGGCCTTTTCGGGTTGAGGATGGAGTCAAGCTCAACTCCCAGTCCTACTGCCAGTTTCTGGAAGACACCTTCTTCAAGCAGTGGTACAGGAAGAAGTCTGCATCCTTCAAGAAAAACATGATTTTCATGCAGGACAATGCTCCATCACACGCGTCCAAGTACTCCACAGCGTGGCTGGCAAGAAAGGGTATAAAAGAAGAAAATCTAATGACATGGCCTCCTTGTTCACCTGATCTGAACCCCATTGAGAACCTGTGGTCCATCATCAAATGTGAGATTTACAAGGAGGGAAAACAGTACACCTCTCTGAACAGTGTCTGGGAGGCTGTGGTTGCTGCTGCACGCAATGTTGATGGTGAACAGATCAAAACACTGACAGAATCCATGGATGGCAGGCTTTTGAGTGTCCTTGCAAAGAAAGGTGGCTATATTGGTCACTGATTTGTTTTTGTTTTGTTTTTGAATGTCAGAAATGTATATTTGTGAATGTTGAGATGTTATATTGGTTTCACTGGTAAAAATAAATAATTGAAATGGGTATATATTTGTTTTTTGTTAAGTTGCCTAATAATTATGCACAGTAATAGTCACCTGCACACACAGATATCCCCCTAAAATAGCTATAACTAAAAACAAACTAAAAACTACTTCCAAAACTATTCAGCTTTGATATTAATGAGTTTTTTGGGTTCATTGAGAACATGGTTGTTGTTCAATAATAAAATTAATCCTCAAAAATACAACTTGCCTAATAATTCTGCACTCCCTGTATAGTGGTGAAAAACTGTTAAAATGCATTCTGAAAAGAGGTGGCCTTCAAGGTCTAAGAAATTAGCATATGAACCTACTAGGTTAAGCTTTCAACTAAGAATACCAAGAGAACAAAGCAAAATTGGTGATAAAAGTAAATTGGAAAATTGTTTAAAATTACATGCTCTATCCGAATCTTGAAAGTTTTTTTTGGCCTAGACTGTCCCTTTAAGAAAGGTATTTTCTTTTTCTTGCTTTTTGATGTCATAATAATGTATGAACATTCCTGTTGCTGATTAATAAAAAAAAAAAAAAAAAGAAAAGAAACACAAGCTTACTATCCCTTTAAGAGGAGCATACTTGTAAGTTCTTTTTTAAAACAGCACTATGCTATAAGTAAAGCAAATAAAATACTTTCACCACCAGTGTTTTTTCTTTTTTGAGAGTAAAAGCACAAATTCTAGACAAGATATATCCATCAAAAATGGTAGCGCAGCGATATCTGTTGACACTCTACAAATAACTAATAGTAATAATAACAAAATTAATAATAATTTCAGATATAAAACATGTAATGCCGTAGAGGAGTATGGATAAGATACAATCCAAGCTGTATTTTATTCAGCGCACTGTGGGGTCCCAACAAATATCTACACTATAGAGCAGGAAATTAAGTCTGCTAAACTGAAGCTATTAATAAAAAAATAGTGTGACTGTTCTTTTAAATATACCATATACTTATAATAATTCATTTTAATTTACATTTAACATAAATATTTGCTGGAGTTTCTAAGGTGATAAAAAAAATAGCTTGTGTAATGCGTGTTATATTATTCATATCCTTCATAGGTTTGCTTCCACGAAATTGATATTCATATTTTCCACCTAAACATTCAAATGCCTTGAGTATTTTTAGAACTTCCTTAAAAAAATAATGTAAGCATTAGGTTTGCTTGCATATATTGGACCTTGCATGAGAAATATAATTGCAGATTTGCGCCTAATGAATGTATGGAAATATGCTCACAGTTTGAAACAATTTAAGTGGAACTGCTCAGCAACATTAAAATAATTTTACCATTTCTCATATGTATATAAATTGCTTTTAGTTATAATTCTTTGTGTTCTTCATTCATTTAGTAGAATAAAAATATTGTGTAAGAGGAGAGTCTCTCCCTCTCCCTCTCATCTCTCTCCCTCTCTCTCTCTCTCTCTTAGGGCCTCATTCTAAAAACGTTGCTGGGTCAGATGTGGTTTTCCATGCCAACTCTCACCGGGCTTCCCTTAGGGAATTCTGTAAAAAAGGGGCTGTCCCTGTGACATGTCTCCCTTTGAAAGTAATGGAGCTTGTTGGAAAGGGAAGCTTTGCTGGGGAGAGCAAAATTAGCAGGGGGTCATAGGGGGAGGAATTAAATTCTGCAGCCAATAAAAAGTCAGATTACTCTGTGTTCAGTGTACAGTATCTTATAACCACTTATATATATATATATATATATATATATATTTTTTTTTTTTTTCTATTAGGGTAATAACTTGCATATTTTGACACAATCTTTTTGTGAGAAAAAAACAGCAAGATCTGCAGGAGAAAATGTTTATAAAATACACAAGAACTCACTGAGAAATGTCAGCTACACCCATAGAACACCCCTGTTCAGCCCACTAGCAGAGGCAGGGAAACTAATTTTATAACAAGGAAAACAATATGCTTTGAATTTCATATCATCAATACGGATTTCACTGCCTTTTTTGCACGTGCAGAGTAGTTTTATTACGATTTCTACTTTGCACCTTAAACTGAATCTTTCCTGCACAATTTCAATATGAATTTAATTTTTTTTTCATAAAATCCAGTATTTGCTGAACAGTTTTGTTACAATTTTTAATGTGATTGAACAATACAATTTTGTACTGCATACTTTTATTTAAATATTTAATTTTTTTTTATTCGATTGTAATGTATGCATTTCCTCCACATTCTTAAAATCATGTAACACCCTTTTGTGAGACACCCTGTTCTCAAGGTAAAAATTAGGGATGTGCGTTTGTTTTGTTACGAATGCACATTCGTAACAAAAAACTAATATTTGTTTTAATAAATGAAAATGAATATCCAAATGAATGCACCAGCAAAATTTAAAGAAAATAAAAGAATACTGACGAAATGTGTCCGTATTCATTGTTTTGTTTTTCAAATTACAATACTTAACCTAACGTGCTCTGGAGAACACCGTCCACGATAACAGGAGGCTTAGAGCACTTAGCGCAGGACCTGGGAGATGAGCACGGTAAACCTCCTGTTAGAATGGCCAGATGAGGATCTGGCAAGAAGAGGATCATATTAGCGTGTTCTCCATAGCACGTTGTGGTAAGTATTGTAGCTACAAGTGAACTTTTCACCTGTAGCTTTGAAACATTTACATTTGTTTTAACGAAAATGAATGTAAATGTTTAACTAAAATTCAGTATTCATTTAGTTTCAAATAAAACAAATACCGATTAGTGCAGGCAGCGATTATTTGAGGAAACAAATTTCCCTTAATATTTGGAAACAAAATTTGTCCGAAACTAAATTTTCTTGGCTGCTTGGCTGCACAAGTTTGATACAAACTGTCTTTATGGAATAAATATAGGGGCTTAAAGGGACAGTATACACCAATTTCCATATAACTGCATGTAAAGCATTGTTGATGAGGTAGTCTGGGACACCCACTGAAAGGGGCTGGGTAAACAAAAAGAGCAGACGCTCCCCCCTTTCCCTGCATATTAAAAGACAGATAACATAAACAGGAGTCTGTAAATGCGTGTATACATCTAACACTGTGGGGCCTGGTTAGGAGTCTGAAAATCAGCACAATGTTATTAAAAAAATAAGCAAAACTATACATTGTTACAAAAACACTCCCAGATGGGCTATATAAATGGATCATCTGCAAAACATTTATGCAAAGAAAAATCTAGTGTACAATGTCCCTTTAAGATATTTTATATAATCTCAATAGCTCAGAGAGCTTTATAGAACCGGGCCCTCTTTCTTTCTTCTTCTCTCTCAGCTTTTCAAAAGCAACATAATGCAACACTTTGTTTTACCTATGACATTAAAATTTGACACCATTATTTATCCGTCTTTCAATACTACAACCGAGACAGAATACATTTTTTACTGGATTTTTAAAGTTACGTGGGAAAATATATATTAATGTTGAATACATAACATATTTGTCAACTTAAAACTGATTTCTTTGGCGTACTGAAAGATTAATGGTTCAACTACAAAGTAAAAACCTTTTCAAATGGATAAACATTCTGAAGGCTAAGTATCTATTATCTTTAAACTTGTCAGGAGTTGCCTCTTGTACATAATGCATATGCTGTTTAACAAATGCCACAAAATAATTGCCTTAGAATCAGTGAAGGAATGCAACGCGTATTAATCAACTTGTGTGATAAAAAAAATAATAAATTAATTCCACATCAATTCAAGAAGTAAAAAAAAGCAGATTTGAAGCAAAGGATAATCAAACTCATTCCATATAACTGCAGCAGAAAGTCTTCATATTTCTTAATTTTGAATAAGTAAAAGTATTTAAAGGGATAAAAACACCAACATTTTATTTCATGATTTGGATAGAACATACAATTTTAAACAACTTTTATATTTACTTCGACCATCAAATTTGCTTTATTCTCTTGTTATCCTTTGCTGAAGTAACAACTGGCAGCTAGATGAACACATCAAGTTAGCCAATCACTAAAAAGACAAATGTGTGCAGGCACCAATCAGCAGCTAGCTCCCACTAGTGTGGGATATGTGCATATTTTTTTCGACAAGGGATACTAAGAGAACGAAGCACATTTGAAAATAGAAGTTAATTTTTAATGGTCTTACAATTACATGCTCTATCTGAATCATGCACGTTTAATTTTGACTTTCCTATCTCTTTAAAGAACGATGTTTGATCCATTGTAGGTGACTGGCAAGCTACAGAACTATTTCAAACTTTATTAACAAAAGCTTTTGTTGCATTCACACTGAAACTCCACCTACATCCAACATTCTTCATTCTGCACAATCTCAGATACTGCAGCCGAACAAAAGAAAATCCACTGGAAAAAAGGAAATCCCACAATTTTCCTCTTATGAAAATAGAAAAGCCTTTATTTATAATCCATGTTGCATTTGTTTGTTTTCAGTATCTCAAATTTTTATTTTCTAGAAAAGATGATTGGGAAACTACACTCAACGTAAATGCGCTAAATCTATTATCTATTGTAGTGTGGATCCAGGAAAATGCACAGAACCTGCTACCCTTCTTTGTTTATGATCTAGTGATAGCGATGGACAAATGAATTGTCATATCCTAATATTTGTGTATGCCACTGCTGCACATTGTAGATCATGACATTTTAATATAGCAGATAAGTGGGACAGTTTTAAGTTTTTTTAAAGGGACAGGAAACCCCAACATTTTCTTACATAATTTGGATAGAACATACAATTTCAAACAATTTTCCAATTTACTTCTATTATCAAATTTGCTTCATTCTCTTGTTAAAATTTGCTGAAGGAACAGCATTGCACTATTAGCAGCTAGCTGAACACATAGCCAATCACAAGAGACAAATGTGTGCAGGCACCAATCAGCAGCTAGCTCCCACTAGTGTAAAATATGTGCATATTCTTTTTCAACAAGGAATACCAAGAGAATGAATGTAAAAGTGTCTTAAAATGTCATGTTCTTTCTGAATCATGCTAGATTTATTTTGACTTTCCTATCCCTTCAAGAGACTAGTGAATACAGTACATTTGCATGATCAACAAATACAAAGACAATGCAATAACACCTAATCTGAACTTCAAATTAAAAGTAGAATTTTTTTCTGACAAATATGAAAATTATGTATATTTCCACACTCACTGCATCATGTGACAGCCATCAACCAATCACAAATGCATATGTGTATATTCTGTGAATTCTTGCACATGCTCAAAATGTGTAACTATAAAAACACGGTTCACATTTTGTTAATGGAAGTAAATTGGAAATTTGTTTAAAATTGCATGCTCTATCTAAATCATAAAGGTTTAATTTTAACTTGAGTGTCCCTTCAACTCTTTTCTAAGTTGCAGGTCACAGAGAGTATTTTGTGGTAGTGGTAGTTTGAATAGGTGCTGGGTAGTGATGAAATAGATGTATCCTTGTAAAGTAAATCTCACATAAAAATATATTAACTGTTATCCCAAACTTAGCCAGGTTGCCAATGGTAACAGGATACTGTTGAGAATCTCATTGGTTATTTGTGGGTTTTTTTTTAAATCCCGTTCTTTTTCATCTACCTTTCTTCTGGTGCTGCATAGAGCATTGAACATGTGAAAAGACTACCTTACAAATTCATAGTCCTCTGGCACCCATGATGTAGGTGTACTACTGTAATAAAGTGTGCACAGCATTCCTAAGCAGTGCCCTACAACTGCTACTAGATTAAAGTTCACAGCATATTAATAGAAATTCAGATTTGAATTACAAGAAGAAGAAAGCAGAAAATATTCTCAGGTTCCTGCTCTGTGCATTTTCAAAATACGCATGTTTTGCCCCCTTTAAGATAAATTGATATTTTTGTTGATACATATCAAAGTCTTTAAAATACAAACCCAATGGAGCATACAATTCCTGATGGTATTTATAGACTTCCCTTTGAAGTTATGTTAACCAAAGTTTCTGATTATTTGGAAGTATGGAAGAGTTATTTAATACACATGAGGAAAACTAAATTCCCTTGTTCCCTTTATCACAAATCTTGGCATGATACATTCTGGCAAACATATGTACAGCAAATGTATCAGATTTTATTAACAAGTCAATGTAGTCTCAAGAAAAAAAACATTTTAATATAAAAGGCAACATACTCCAAAAATTTATATTCATCAGTTCTGATAACTATGTTTATTAGTTTTTTTTAAAATAAACTTCTTAAAGTAATTGCAACTTGAAAAAGTTTGTAAAAATAAAAAAAAACGAAAAAAGGAGTGCGTCCATATGAAATAAACTTCAATTGAATCCCTGTTTTTGCTGTGTAATTACATTATGATGGGGTTTTAAAAGTAGTGTTTATTTTTAACTTGCTTGCTTGTTATTAATTAGGAAACTGCCAATCTAGGCAAAACATAAGAGAGACAGATGTCAGCGCTTACAGTTTTCATCATTGCAAACAGATTGGAATAATTTTAAGTCCCCTTATACACAAGTCAAGCTGGGGAAAATAAAAACTTTTTAAGTTCTAGATTTTTAAAAACCTTTTTGCACTTTTGTAAATGATGCACATTTTTTATATATATAACCTAATCTGCAGACAACATAGCTAGCCACGCTCATTATGTTAGTATAAAGTAGAATGTTTTGCAGTAATCTGCTAAAGCCAACTAGGGAAATATATGTAGCATGGTTAGCCTTGGGAAGTCTGCAGGGTCTGAGAATAAGAAAATACACAATTTTCGAGAGCTAAATTCCATAAAAAGGGGTCAACTGAAACCATGAAAGTCTTTTGCAATTTTTTTTACTACCATTGTTTTACTAAACATTTTATATAAAAATCTCAAGGTGTTTACTGCCTCTTTGAATATTATGGGTGATCTAGAAAACTAGTTTTTGTTTCAGTTCCTTGACTAAAAATAATTCTAAATCAATTACCAGCTATTATTAAAGGGACGTACTGTTGATTTTTTCCCTCTTTCATCTAAAAATGTAGTTAATTTTTGTAAACTCATGCTCTTTGGCATAATTGCAGAGGCCTATCCTTCTTCACCAGTAAAGCAGAGGCAGTTTTCCTTGCTTTGTAGCTTCATTATTTTGTGACTTTATGTCATTATTGGTATCATTAAAGAGACAGTAATGTCAAAACTAAACTTTCATGATTCAGATAGGATTTGCAATTTTAAATAACTGTCCAATTTACTTTTATCATCAAATTTGCTTTGTTCTTTTGGTATTCTTTGTTGAAAGCTACATCTAAGTAGCCTTATAGGCTGATTTTAAGACCTTAAAGACCCCTTTTATCTCATTGCATTTTATTAACTTTTCACAGCCAGACAGTGCTAGTTCACATGTGCCATATATATAACATTGTGCTCACTGCCCTTGAGATATTTATTAGTTAGCACTAATTGGCTGAAAAGCACTACGATAAGGGGGCTGTCTGCAGAGGCTTAGATGCAATGTAATCACAGGTACAAATTTTATTATTATAATAGTGTTGGTTATGGAAAACTGGGGAATGGGTTATAAAGGGATTATCCATCTTTTTAAACAATAAAACATTTCAAGTAGACTGTCCCTTTAATTGGAACCATTGATGATGTACTTTATATTATATGTGATATCAATTATAAAGTCATGCACAAGTTCCTGTAAATGCCAAAATGATTGGAATATACATTACACTTAAAGGGACAGTCAACACCAGAATTTTTGTTTTTTAAAAAGTAGATAATCAATTTATTACCCATTCCCCAGTTTTGCATAACCAACACAGTTCTAATAATACACTTTTTACCTCTGTGATTACCTTGTATCTAAGCCTCAGCAAACTGCCCTCTTATTTCAGTTCTTTTGACAGACTTGCATTTTAGCCAATCAGTGCTCACTCCTAGGTAACTTCACGTGCATGATCTCAATATTATCTATATGAAACACATAAAATAATGCCCTCTAATGGTGAAAAACTGTCAAATGGAAGTACAGATTAGAGGCGGCCTTCAAGGTGTAAGAAATTAGCATATGAACCTCCTAGGTTTAGCTTTCAACTAAGAATACCAAGAGAACAAACAAAAATTGGTGAAAAAAGTAAATTGGAAAGTTGTTTAAAATTACACGCCCTATCTGAATCTTGAAAATTTATTTTGTACTTGACTGTCCCTTTAAATAAAAACTCATACATGAAGTATACATTGAATATTTATTATGCTTGTTTTTTTTCCTTGTAATTTGCCTCTTCACAATGTCAATACTTAAGTATGCTGCTGTTCATCTGTCTCAGTCTCTGTTACATGTAATACATAGTGAATGTGTAGATCAGTGTAAGAGCTCAGTTACATATGGTCTGTGACTGCATAGTGCAAAATAAATTTAGAGCTGCATGGGGGTATGATAAAGATATAAGGCAGAGAAGGCAGCTTACAATTTAACATAGTAGATGAGGCTAAAATAAGACAGAAGTCCATTGAGTTCAATTTAAGAGTTTAAGAAAGTTTACCTCTGTACTACACTGGATTTACATGTCCCTACTGATTTTTTCTGACAAACAATTTTAGATGCTTTAAAACATTTTTTATAAGCAGATATTATACATGAAGTGTGATACGCTTTCCACATTAGCTGGCCCTGTATTAGAAGTTGACAGCAATGCGGACACAAGCTTGCGTTTGCATTGCTGGAAAGCATTGCGCTCATGAGAGTGCGCTTCCATAGGTTCTAATGGGAGCCTCAGGCTCATGCCGTGAAACGGTTGAATGTAATATGCGACATGCTTTTCCAAGATGGCGCTGAGTCACGGATGGGAAATAATACCCTTACGGAACAAGGCACTGTGATTGCTGGCAGTGAGATCTGGAAGGAAGTTGCCAAGAACGCTAACAGCCCTAACGTACTGGATAAGCATGTACTAAGGGAGTGCAGGCAGCCCAGACAGACATAATATTTGCAACTTACACCACCGGACGTCACAAAAGTTCCCAGCCTCATATCTCACACAGGCAAAGTGAAGCTGGATGGAGATATCAAGACCGCTCCAAAGGAGTGCATCGCAAGGTTTGGTTTTAAAATGGTAGACTACTGGCTTCATCTTGATAGATTGGGAACACAGCCCATCGTTGCCAAAGGGCAAAGTTCTCGCTACTCAGACCCAGTTCAACGGATGGTACTGTGGGACCCAGGCGGATCTTTGTCTTCGGGACTAGTTTCCAGCAGCCATAGTGATCTGCACATAGTCTGTCACATGCATACCTCGTAGCTCCCCTGCATACAATTTAAACAAACGGGGAATAGGCTGTCTTCTCGCATGGCGGACTTGGTTTCACAGCCCACTGATAAACGGGACGCAATTGAATATGAGACATCTTGTTCTATATTAAAAATGCAAAATGGGACTGCCACCAGTTAGACCCACAAGTTGACTCTACAAGTTTGCTTAATATTTTTTTTCTATGATTGTTTATTTGGCAGTTTAGGGTTGTTAACCCATTGATATGTGTTAGTTCATACTGTTTTGGGTTTATAGCTGTATGCAGACGCTCTCTTCTTCTTCATAGCTCACTAATTCTATCATGTCCATGTAAGCACTGTTTGCTTCCTATATGTGTTTTGTACGGTATAAGGCTTGTGATAGTTCAATATTATGTATGTTTTGTACATTTTGATGTCTGTGATAGATATATATTTATGCTTGCCTTTTTCTTAGGTGGGGGGTATATACCACTACTTCAAATTAATCCACCTTTGTTTAGATATAGGCACTGCAATCAGGACCTAGGCTTATATTTGTTACTAAAGATTTCAGAATAATTCTATGTGCATAACCCTTTGCCCTATATGAGAGTGTGCTGAATATGCCATATATGTGCTTATGTTCTATGGAGCTGAGGGGCAGTGTATGCAGCGGCGGACATCCAGATATACCCAATAGCATGGATGAGAGTTGATTATTTAGTTTGATTCAACTTATCTACCCATTGAACGTTTTCTTGATAGTTATACACATTGGTCTGCTGCCCGCGGCCGGGGTGGCGAGGCTGATGGTATTATTACTTTATTCCTCTTATGGGTAAAGCTGAAACTTGATTCCATGATCTCTGTATGCCCACGGCGAAGTGTAGATGGCATTTGACCCTACTAGTCTAACAAGAGATATAACTACCACCTTACCTATATTATATTTCTGATACAACCGCCAAATGTTTGTAAGATACCCTGTCTCAGGAAATGTCAGAGTGTAATATGATCTGCCGTTCTTAGTAAGAGGGGTTCACATGTTCTCCTTCTATTTTTCTACACAGTGATTTGATTTATACTACTTGGTGAGCCTAGATGAAGAAATTATATCTGTATTTTTGTTATAATGTCTGTTAGTGACTGTCAGACACTATGGGATTATGTTTTTCCTCATATGTAAATATTAGCATGTTAATGTTATTGGTATCTATGTCACCTAAAAAGGAATTATTACTAACAGACATATGTGCCAAGACAGTAGTTATATTAGGCATTTTTCTACCCAATAAACATGGTTTATAGTGCTATCGGCTCCCATAACATTTCCCAGCCGACTCTATCTCCCCTTTCAGCATTTGTGAGCGGGTCATATCCACTTCCCCTTACCCGTCTGTGTCCAGTGGTGACAATAACCCCTGAGGGGAGATAGAACACTAATATTACATAAGTCCTTTTACCAGATGGATCCAATGGTGATGTATCCCCTTACCAATCTGATCTTAAACTCACATTCTTAACTTTTCATTACACCCTTACTCTATTAGATTTCGTGTTTGCTCCTAGCCCCCCCCCCACCAATATTCCTAATGAGCATTTATTTCTGATCATTCTCCTCCCTCACTCCCCACCCCCCATATACTCCATTGGGCTCACCTTGTGAGCATAGGACACTACCAATATTCTTACTGACCATCTTTATATTTGATCATTCTCTTCCCTCTCTTCCCCCTCTCCCATATACCCCATTGTGCTCACGTCGTGAGCATAGGACAACAATTCTATCCTGTATTACATATAATGTTGTTATATATATATATATAGCTAGTCTTATATATTATCTCATATGATATAATGATTGTTATATATTATCTATTCTATAAATATAAAAACAAAAAAAAAAAGGTTCATCATTTGAGACCCATGAGGGGTCTTCTTCTGTCTCAATTTACCAACTATAACGACACATTATATATATAGTTTGGAGGTCCAAGAGTGACCCCATATAACATGGAGTTGGTATACAGATTACAGATAATATATT
>NC_069506.1:103180718-103365718 GCF_027579735.1 Bombina bombina | reverse complement strand
TCCAGAGAATGGAATAATTTGGGTAATTAATTTACTCCTTCTAAACGTTTTAAGCAATTATATCCTGTGCCGTCTGACAGATTAGAATTTTGGGACAAAATCCCTAAAGTTGATGGGGCTATTTCTACCCTTGCTAAACGTACTACTATTCCTACGTCAGATGGTACTTCGTTTAAGGATCCTTTAGATAGGAAAATGTAATCCTTTCTAAGAAAAGCTTATCTGTGTTCAGGTAATCTTCTTAGACCTGCTATATCATTGGCTGATGTTGCTGCAGCTTCAACTTTTTGGTTGGAAACTTTAGCGCAACAAGTAACAGATCATGATTCTCATAATATTATTATTCTTCTTCAACATGCTAATAATTTTATCTGTGATGCCATTTTTTATATTATCAGAGTTGGGGCTCCATGTACTAAGCCGTCAATTCATCCGTCATTGTAGACGCGGATAAACTCGCCGTTACTCGCCGCGGGCGAAATGGTGTCCGCTGTCGCTATGTACTAATATTCCCCCAATAAATAGACAAGTCTAGCCCGCCGCGAGCAGTTGCGGATTGTTGATAAATTTGACGCCTCGCTCGCCGCGACTAAGCTGATGTACTTAACTTTCAGTTGAATTGTCTGGCCAATTATTAACTCGTGACATGCAAGGTGTCACGAACATCATAGTAGTCACGGGAATAGAATTTTGCTCCTATAAAAGTTCAACTTATCTAAACAACTTTATTATTGTTCAAAATTTTTTGAAGAGTGATAACAGAGCGTTATTTTTGTAATATTTATTTACAATTTGGATATGGCTTCATCTGGATCTGATAATATATAAATATTAATATAAAAATAATTATAAAGATTGACAACTATACAATACAAATTTATATTACTCTTTAATTACAGTCGACAAATTGGGCGCAATTTATGTACATGGAAATGAGAGACAAATTAGACGCCAGTTATGCTGTAAGTACAATGCTGATATTACTGCCTTTTATATATGTCTAGACTGGCGTCTAGATTGACTTTCCTATTGTTTTGTACCTTGCCCGCCACCTAAAAGGTGGCGAGGCAAAAATAACGAGGTGGGAGCGGAAATTGTAGCGAGCGGACAAATAGATTTTTTAGTACATTCGTTTTTGGCGAGTTGGTGGTCAAATGTGTCTAATTACAGTGAAAAATGGAGCGGTAGCGAGGTTTGGCGGATAAGTACGCTCGCAATTTTAAAGATGCGAGTTTTAACATAATTGACGGCTTTGTACATATCAGTTTGCGAATTTTGACGCGAGATTTGTTGCGGGTAGCTCGCTGACTGCTTAGTACATGGAGCCCTTGATGTCAGGTTTATGTCTCTAGCTATTTTAGCTAGAAGAGCTTTATGGCTTAAAACTTGGAATGCTGATATGTCTTCTAAATCAACTCTACTTTCCATTTCTTTCCAGGGTAACAAATTATTTGGTTCTCAGTTGGATTCTATTATCTCAACTGTTACTGGTGGGAAAGGAACTTTTTTACCACAGGATAAAAAATCTAAGGGTAAAAACAGGGCTAATAATCGTTTTCGTTCCTTTCGTTTCAACAAAGAACAAAAGCCTGATCCTTCATCCTCAGGAGCAGTTTCAGTTTGGAAACCATCTCCAGTCTGGAATAAATCCAAGCCTTCTAGAAAAGCAAAGCCAGCTTCTAAGTCCACATGAAGGTGCGGCCCTCATTCCAGCTCAGCTGGTAGGGGGCAGGTTACGTTTTTTCAAAAGATAAGACCTCCTGCAAAGAGATTTTTTCTTTCCCGTGTCCCAGTAAATCCAGTGAAAGCTCAAGCATTTCTGAAATGTGTTTCAGATCTAGAGTTGGCTGGAGTAATTATGCCAGTTCCAGTTCTGGAACAGGGGATGGGGTTTTATTCAAATCTCTTCATTGTACCAAAGAAGGAGAATTCCTTCAGACCAGTTCTGGATCTAAAAATATTGAATCGTTATGTAAGGATACCAACGTTCAAAATGGTAACTGTAAGGACTATCTTGCCTTTTGTTCAGCAAGGGCATTATATGTCCACAATAGATTTACAGGATGCATATCTGCATATTCCGATTCATCCAGATCATTATCAGTTCCTGAGATTCTCTTTTCTGGACAAGCATTACCAGTTTGTGGCTCTGCCGTTTGGCCTAGCTACAGCTCCAAGAATTTTTACAAAGGTTCTCGGTGCCCTTCTGTCTGTAATCAGAGAACAGGGTATTGTGGTATTTCCTTATTTGGACGATATCTTGGTACTTGCTCAGTCTTTACATTTAGCAGAATCTCATACGAATCGACTTGTGTTGTTTCTTCAAGATCATGGTTGGAGGATCAATTCACTAAAATGTTCATTGATTCCTCAGACAAGGGTAACCTTTCTGGGTTTCCAGATAGATTCAGTGTTCATGACTCTGTCTTTGACAGACAAGAGACGTCTAAAATTGATTTCAGCTCGTCGAAACCTTCAGTCACAATCATTCCCTTCGGTAGCCTTATGCATGGAAATTCTAGGTCTTATGACTGCTGCATCGGACGCGATCCCCTTTGCTCGTTTTCACATGCGACCTCTTCAGCTCTGTATGCTGAATCAATGGTGCAGGGATTACACAAAGATATCTCAATTAATATCTTTAAAACCGATTGTACGACACTCTCTAACGTGGTGGACAGATCACCATTGTTTAATTCAGGGGGCTTCTTTTGTTCTTCCGACCTGGACTGTAATTCAACAGATGCAAGTCTCACAGGTTGGGGAGCTGTGTGTGGATCTCTGACGGCACAAGGAGTTTGGGAATCTCAGGAGGTGAGATTACCGATCAATATTTTGGAACTCCGTGCAATTTTCAGAGCTCTTCAGTCTTGGCCTCTTCTGAAGAGAGAATCGTTCATTTGTTTTCAGACAGACAATGTCACAACTGTGGCATACATCAATCATCAAGGAGGGACTCACAGTCCTCTGGCTATGAAAGAAGTATCTCGAATTCTGGTTTGGGCGGAATCCAGCTCCTGTCTAATCTCTGCGGTTCATATCCCAGGTATAGACAATTGGGAAGCGGATTATCTCAGTCGCCAAACGTTGCATCCGGGCGAATGGTCTCTTCACCCAGAGGTATTTCTTCAGATTGTTCAAATGTGGGAGCTTCCAGAAATAGATCTGATGGCGTCTCATCTAAACAAGAAACTTCCCAGGTATCTGTCCAGATCCCGGGATCCTCAGGCGGAAGCAGTGGATGCATTATCACTTCCTTGGAAGTATCATCCTGCCTATATCTTTCCGCCTCTAGTTCTTCTTCCAAAAGTAATCTCCAAGATTCTGAAGGAATGCTCGTTTGTTCTGCTGGTAGCTCCGGCATGGCCTCACAGGTTTTGGTATGCAGATCTTGTCCGGATGGCCTCTTGCCATCCGTGGACTCTTCCGCTAAGACCAGACCTTCTGTCGCAAGGTCCTTTTTTCCATCAGGATCTCAAATCCTTAAATTTAAAGGTATGGAGATTGAACGCTTGATTCTTGGTCAAAGAGGTTTCTCTGACTCTGTGATTAATACTATGTTACAGGCTCATAAATCTGTATCCAGAGAGATATATTATAGAGTCTGGAAGACTTATATTTCTTGGTGTCTTTCTCATCATTTTTCTTGGCATTCTTTTAGAATTCCGAGAATTTTACAGTTTCTTCAGGATGGTTTAGATAAAGGTTTATCCGCAAGTTCTTTGAAAGGACAAATCTCTGCTCTTTCTGTTCTTTTTCACAGAAAGATTGCTAATCTTCCTGATATTCATTGTTTTGTACAAGCTTTGGTTCGTATAAAAACCTGTCATTAAGTCAATTTCTCCTCCTTGGAGTTTGAATTTGGTTCTGGGGGCTCTTCAAGCTCCTCAGTTTGAACCTATGCATTCATTGGACATTAAATTACTTTCTTGGAAAGTTTTGTTCCTTTTGGCGATCTCTTCTGCCAGAAGAGTCTCTGAATTATCTGCTCTTTCTTGTGAGTCTCCTTTTCTGATTTTTCATCAGGATAAGGCGGTGTTGCGAACTTCTTTTGAATTTTTACCTAAGGTTGTGAATTCCAACAACATTAGTAGAGAAATTGTGGTTCCTTCATTATGTCCTAATCCTAAGAATTCTAAGGAGAAATCGTTGCATTCTTTGGATGTTGTTAGAGCTTTGAAATGTTATGTTGAAGCTACTAAGTCTTTCCGAAAGACTTCTAGTCTATTTGTTATCTTTTCCGGTTCTAGAAAAGGCCAGAAAGCTTCTGCCATTTCTTTGGCATCTTGGATGAAATCTTTAATTCATCATGCCTATGTCGAGTCGGGTAAAACTCCGCCTCAAAGGATTCATTCTACTAGGTCAGTTTCTACTTCCTGGGCGTTTAGGAATGAAGCTTCGGTTGATCAGATTTGCAAAGCAGCAACTTGGTCCTCTTTGCATACTTTTACTAAATTCTACCATTTTGATGTATTTTCTTCTTCTGAAGCAGTTTTTGGTAGAAAAGTACTTCAGGCAGCGGTTTCAGTTTGAATCTTCTGTTTATGTTTTTCATTAAACTTTATTTTGGGTGTGGATTATTTTCAGCAGGAATTGGCTGTCTTTATTTTATCCCTCCCTCTCTAGTGACTCTTGCGTGGAAAGATCCACATTTTGGGTAGTCATTATCCCATACGTCACTAGCTCATGGACTCTTGCTAATTACATGAAAGAAAACATAATTTATGTATGAACTTACCTGATAAATTCATTTCTTTCATATTAGCAAGAGTCCATGAGGCCCGCCCTTTTTTGTGGTGGTTATGATTTTTTTGTATAAAGCACAATTATTCCAATTCCTTATTTTATATGCTTTCGCACTTTTTTCTTATCACCCCACTTCTTGGCTATTCGTTAAACTGAATTGTGGGTGTGGTGAGGGGTGTATTTATAGGCATTTTAAGGTTTGGGAAACTTTGCCCCTCCTGGTAGGAATGTATATCCCATACGTCACTAGCTCATGGACTCTTGCTAATATGAAAGAAATGAATTTATCAGGTAAGTTCTTACATAAATTATGTTATATATATATATATACACACACACAGTATCTCACAAAAGTGAGTACACCCCTGACATTTTTGTAAATATTTTATTATTCTTATTATCTTTTCATGTGACAACACTGAAGAAACGACACTTTATTACAATGTAAAGTAGTGAGTGTACAGCCTGTATAACAGTGACAATTTGCTGTCCCCTCAAAATAACTAAAAACACAGCCATTAATGTCTAAAACCATTGGCAACAAAAGTGAGTACAACCCCTAAGTGGAAATGTCCAAATTGGGCCAAAAGTGTGTCAATATTTTGTGTGGCCACCATTATTTTCCAGCACTGCCTTTACCCTCTTGGGCATGAAGTTCACCAGAGCTTCACAGGTTGCCACTGGAGTCCTCTTTCACTCCTCCATGATGACATCACAGAGCTGGTGGATGTTAGAGACCTTACACTCCCCCACCTTCCATTTGAGGATACTCAATAGGGTTTAGGTCTGGAGACATGCTTGGCCAGTCCATCACCTTTACCCTCAGCTTCTTTAGCAAAGCAGTGGTCGTCTTGGAGGTGTTTGGGGTAGTTATGTTGGAATACTGCCCTGCGGCCCAGTCTCCGAAGGGAGGGGTCATGCTCTGCTTCAGTATGTCACAGTACATGTTGGCATTCATGGTTCCCTCAATGAACTGTAGCTCTCCAGTGCCAGCAGCACTCATGCTGGCCCAGACCATGACACTCCCACCACCATGCTTGACTGTAGGCAAGACATACTTGTCTTTGTACTCCTCACCTGGCTGCTGCCACACACACTTGACACCATCTGAACCAAATAAGTTTATCTTGGTCTCATCGGACCACAGGACATGGTTCCAGTAATCCATGTCCTTAGTCTGCTTGTCTTCAGCAAACTGTTTGCGGGCTTTCTTGTGCATCATCTTTAGAAGAGGCTTCCTTCTGGGACGACAGCCATGCAGAGCAATTTGACGCAGTGTGCGGTGTATGATCTGAGCACTGACAGGCTGACTCCCCACCCCTTCAACCTCTGCAGCAATGCTGGCAGCACTCATACGTATATTTCCCAAAGACAACCTCTGGATATGACGCTGAGCACATGCACTAAACTTCTTTGGTCGACCATGGCGAGGCTTGTTCCGAGTGGAACCTGTCCTGTTAAACCACTGTATGGTCTTTGCCACCATGCTGCAGCTCAGTTTCAGGGTCTTGGCAATCTTCTCACAGCCTAGGACATCTTTATGTAGAGCAAAAAATTGTTTTTCAGATCCTCAGAGAGTTCTTTGCCATGAGGTGCCATGTTGAACTTCCAGTGACCAGTATGAGAGAGTGTGAGAGCGATAACACCAAATTTAACTCCCCTGCTCCCCATTCACACCTGAGACTTTGTAACACTAATGAGTCACATGACACTGGGGAGGGAAAATGGCAAATTGGGGCCCAATTTGGACATTTCCACTTAGGGGTGTACTCACTTTTATTGCCAACGGTTTAGACATTAATGGCTGTGTGTTGAGTTATTTTGAGGGGACAGCAAATGTACACTGTTATACAGGCTGTACTCTAACTACTTTACATTGTAGCAAAGTGTCATTTCTTTAGTGTTGTCACATGAAAAGGTATAATAAAATATTTACAAAAATGTGAAGGGTGTACTCACTTTTGTGAGGTACTGTATATATATATATATATATATATATATATACATACATATACATATATATATATATATATATATATATATATATATATATATATATATATATATATATATATATATATATAAATAAGGAAAAGTTCACAGGGTATATGCACTCTCACCACCGTCCTGCAACCGACAGGGTGCTCTGAAGAAGAATAAGCAAAAGGAATAAGATGAAGCACTTACTGGCCTTTTTATCACTGTGTACAAAGTATTTATTTGTGACGTTTAGGGACCAAAACGTCACAAATAAATACTTTGTACACAGTGATATAAAGTCCAGTGAGTGCTTCATCTTATTCCTTTTACATATATATATATATATATACATATACAGTATATATATACAGTATCTCACAAACGTGAGTACACCCCTGACAGTTTTGTAAATATTTTATTATTATTATCTTTTCATGTGACAACACTGAAGAAACGACACTTTACTACAATGTAAAGTAGTGGGTGTACAGCCTGTATAACAGTGAAAATTTGCTGTCCCCTCAAAATAACTCAAAACACAGCCATTAATGTCTAAACCATTGGCAACAAAAGTGAGTAAACCCCTAAGTGGAAATGTCCAAATTGGGCCAAAAGTGTGTCAATATTTTGTGTGGCCACCATTATTTTCCAGCACTGCCTTAACCCTCTTGGGCATGAAGTTCACCAGAGCTTCACAGGTTGCCACTGGAGTCCTCTTTCACTCCTCCATGATGACATCACAGAGCTGGTGGATGTTAGAGACCTTATGCTCCCCCACCTTTCCATTTGAGGATACTCAATAGGGTTTAGGTCTGGAGACATGCTTGGCCAGTCCATCACCTATATATTTATATACACACACATATATATACATACATATGTATATACATATATATAAACATACATACATATACATACATAGTATATATATATATACATATATATATATATATATATACATATATATATACCGTATTGTCTCGAGTATAGGCTGCACTTTTCCCCCCAAATGTAAATCTTTAAATTAGGGATGCTGCCTATAATCGGATGTTATTTGCAGTGTTTGCAGCAGCGTGTGTGCTATGGGAGGTTGGAGGCTGGAGCGGAGCAGAGAGGAGAGGGGTAGACCACAGCAGAGAGGAGAGGGGTAGACCGCAGCAGAGAGGAGTAAAACGCAGCAGTGAGGAGCGTAACAATGGGAGCTGCTGTGGGCGTCTAGGGCTGGGCAGTTGGTGGACAGACCATGAAATAGCAAAAATTGAAGAGGATCCCGGGTGTTGAAGTTAAAAGGTTAACTTTATTTATCTTCAGTAAAAACATCATATAGACCCAGGATCCTCTTAATTTTTGTTACTGGGACTGCTGTTTACATTTTCTGGAGGTTGGTTCCTGTTGTTCAATAGACCTATTGGCAGAAATGGATTGCTCCAAGGGGCGTGACTGGGACTATCGATTACAATGACGTGGGACGCAGAGGATTAGCACAAGGAGTAGTGGCAGCCTGGGCTTGAAAGTGTGGGGTATATACGGATAGTAACGAGAATGGCTCAGAAGTGGAAGCCTCGGATAACAAGGTAGTTCCCCTAACTCATACATACATTCTCCCCGAACACCGAGTTCATAACCTGTCTTGCCCATACGCACGGTCCTCAGTCAGCATAATCCTCCTGAGTTTAGGACTAAATGGAGACAATACCGTGAGCAGGGATCATCTGACAGATGTTTAAGGGTCAATTGCATCAAATTAACATTTAACACAGTCTGCTTTGCACATATATAGACATAATTTATACATATACACTTTTTGCACAGTTACAGTTAGAGTTACAGTTTTTTAGAGTTGGAGATGGCTCAAGCTGACAGTGGAGCCTGGTCATGGTGCCTGGAAAATTTTGCAGGGAGAGGAGGAGAAGTGTGGAGTTGAAAATTAAATTTTATGTAAAATGGCACCAAACTTTAAGGGTGCGGCTTATAATCGGGTGCGGCCTATACTCGGCACAATACGGTGTATATAAATATATATATATATATATATATATATATATATATATATATACTATATATATATATATATACATATACACATATATATATATAATGATAGTTGTGGGATAAGCACTCTCACCTCCTCCTCACGGCCAGGGTGACAGGAACACGGGTAACATTTTATTGCACTATATTAGGAGATATAGTTTATAAGCCAGCTATATTTAAGTGTTTATATTCGTATAACAGGTGATACCTTTTCCTTGATAACAATATGGTCACAATATTGATACAAGATGTTGTTATGCTATACACTGTGTGTTTTCTCTTAGACGCTGCTGATCGAGCGTAGGGTTGCCATGGTTACGGAAGTTACGTAACGCAACCTTACTGGGGGAGGAGTTACTTCCGGAGACGCGATCGGCAGCGCCTCTCTGCACTGTTTCAATGTTTGTATTCTACTTAATACGGGTAAGTTTGTTTTTACACAGTGATGTTTGTTTGACAACGGGGGGAGACCCCGGAACGTTATATTTACATTAAATTATTTGAAATTAAGACCCAGAGAGTGCCTTCGAATTCCTGATACTATATGCTATTTTGTTGTGCACCCTGGGCAGTTTGGATATTTTATAAAGGATACCTGGAGTGCTCAACTACCTTTGATACCTATACTGAACATTATCCAGCACCCGGTCACAAGTCTCAGACAGACATTGAATTCATGGGAGCACTTATTGCACCATTTTCACTTGGTACACAATTGTATATACTGCACAGGATTATTGGTAATAATCCTAAATTTATTTATGGCTGACAACATGGATGAGGATATAGCTCAGGATACTGAGATTAAGGGAGTTGAAGAATTCTTCTTCACTGAGGAAGATGCTTCCAGAATTAGATTCGCTGCTATCCCACAGAAGGCATTGGTACAACAGACATCACAGCTATATGCCAAACTGGTTAAATTAAAGAAAAAGGGACAAGATCTGATTCTACACGGCTCCTATTTATCAGAGTGTCATCGCAAAAAGTTTATACCATGGGGATTCAGGATAAGGAATACCCCTACAATAGGGAGGAATAATCCTGGATTTTGTACTAAGTGGTGTAATATTTTAAATAAATGTTCGTTGGATTTACTACTTCTGGTGATAGAGGAAGTCACAAGACTACTTGAAATTAACAAGGTTAAAATACAGAAGTTTGAGGAAATACACCTGGACAAACTAAAAGCTGAAGAAGAAAAGAACTGGATCAGCAAATTAAAAGAAGAAGTAGATAAATATGAATCAGAACTAATTGCCTTTAAAAACAGAAAACTTGAAGATGTTACAAATGACTACAAAAATAAAACAGTCTACAGATGGCTATTAAGCCCTGAAGAACGGATACAATACCGTCTAAATAGACCATGGAGACAGAGATACAACAGAAGAACACCAACAGGCACTGTTGATACATCAGGTAATAGTTCTGATTCTGATAATATCCATACAACCTCCAACACACAGGAATCTAGCCAACCAGGGATGATAACTTGTTCAAAAAACGAGGAAGGCAGAGGCGGCAAACCAGGAGGGGGGGTTCCGGCAGACTCCCAAGAGTATACCAGAGGGGGAGCAGAACACAAATCTAATCATTAATCTCAGTGACCATATTCTAACAAAAGATGAAACCAGTGTTCTTAAAAAAGGACTTTCTTTTGTACCTTCCACAAGGGCAGATACATTTGACCTATTTGTTGATACACAAAAATTTACTAGGAAACTAAGACTAAAAGAGTTCTTCAAAGAAAAAAGTGAATCTGATGATGACATGGATCTTTTGATCCCCAGAGCAATAATGCCTCTATAAAAACCTTTAATCGTCTGATGGTACAAAAATCAACTGAAAAACATCTGACACTATATCCTATAGAAACAATCTTTCTAAAAGGGAAAGGGAAGCTTTAAAAACAACACAGGATGATAACAGCACAGTATTACGTGAAGCAGATAAAGGGGGAGCAGTGATCCTGTTAAACTACAGGGACTATAAGGAGGAAGTAATGTGACAACTTACTGATCCTACCATATACAAACGTTTGAAAGGGGATCCTATACTACAATTCAAGAAGCAGGTGGATGAGCTGACCAATTACTTACTAATAAGCAATCATATTGACAAAATTCTTAGAGAATATATGGTCACAGATTTTCCCAGAACACCTGTATTATATATGCTTCCAAAGAATAGAAAGCAAAAAGTGGGTTCTCCCTTCCGTAAAAAGACAGTGTCCTGCTCTTTGTTACCAAATACCATGCAGCCTTTAGAACACAGTTACAATGTGCCTGCTTACTCCATTAAATAAATAACAAGTACATTGGACTCACTTGTCACAGGTGTCCGGTGCTCGGTCCTGGGGGAGGAATGCTATGACTACGGCGGGGAAAGCCGAAACGCGTCAGCAGTAGTGACCACCACCCAGTGCTGTACCTCAGTATGCTGTAACAAGAGTTATTGCTGTTTTAACCTAATAAACTCGGATAAAGATTTACAAGATTCCGGATCCTTCTTTCTTTCTCTATATGCTTCCAAAGGTTCATAAGAGCTTGGAAAAACCACCGGGTTGACCAATAGTCTCTGCTATAGGCTCAGTACTACAACCTATAGCCACTTATCTAGACAGGATCCTACAACCCTTGGTAAGAAACACTACATCTTTTCTTCTTGATTCTACAAGTATGATACAGCTTCTATTACAACAGCCAGAAGTGGATGAAGATCTAATATTGGTCACCTTGGATGTTACATCCCTGTATACTGTGATTCCTCATGAAGAAGGATTAAGGGCTGTAAGAAATCACCTGCACAATTATACCTATGTAGGACCTAATGCTGATGCTTTGATTAAATTCCTTAGAGTCTGCTTGGAATTGAATTACTTTCGTTTTGAGATAGATTTCTATTTACAAATCGCAGGAACAGCCATGGGGTCCAATGTGGCCCCATGTTATGCGAATTTGTTTATGTCCGAATTGGAGACCACAGGTACTAATCTCTTCAGGGATACAAGAATACTATTATTTCGAAGATACATAGATGTTCTGTTCCTATTGTGGCAATGAACAGAAGAGGGATTGCAACAGTGGACTGAGGAATTAAATCAAGTACATCCAACAGTAAAGTTCAAACTAACATACAATAGAAATACAGTGGATTTCTTGGAACTTCGGATATATAAAAACAACAAAAGAATTTGTACAACACTCTATTCAAAGACCACAGATAAGAACTCAGTACTACATGCTAGCAGTTGCCATCCACCTAGCCTGAAGAGAGCATTACCAGTGTCACAATACAAAAGAACAATAAGGAACAATACCCTAGCTCCAAAACAAACAACTTGTGGAAATGGAAAATAAATTTGCAGCAAGGGGTTACCAACAAGGCCTACTGAAGGAGTGTAAAGAACAAATCTCAGATCTTACACAACAGGATATATTGAAGTCAAAAGGGTACTCCAAAAGAGACGACAGAATGACATTCATTACTACCTTTACTATAGGTAAGGATGGTTTTGTACAGAAACTGAGAGATAACTGGTCACTATTATCATCAGACAAAGACCTGCCTTTCCAAAAAATGGATCCACCAAGAGTGGGCTATCGGACGGCCCATTCCTTGAGAGACAAATTGATCAAAACTGATCCAAGGAGTTGCTATATAAAAGATACATGGCTACAAAATAAACCAGGCTGTTATCGATGCCTGGGCTGTACAACTTGTGGCGGATTAACAACTGGCAGTAGTTTCAATCACCCATATGGCACAAAGAAATTTCAAATAAAATACAGAGTAACCTGTACAACTAACTTTATCATATATCTCCTACACTGCATCTGTGGACTATTTTATGTAGGGAAGACGGTAGATGACCTGAGGACTAGAATGGCCAATCACTGATCTGCGATCAGAAAAGAAATAGATAAGGGAGATTCTGACCAGCTGGTGGCCAGACATTTTGCTCATGCCAACCATACGACTAGAGATCTGAGATACACAATCATTAATCACAATACCACCCCTGACACGGGGAGGGGACAGAGCTACATTATTGCTTCAATGAGAAGCAAGATGGATTTACACCCTGGGCACTATGACACCCCAGGGACTAAATGTTAACTTGGATTGGCACTGTTTTTTTGTGATTACTCCTAATACTGTCTTAGCAACATCCTCTAAGTAACATTTTTTAGCTCAAATTGCCCCTCTCTATGTATGTATATATTTTTATCCCCTGTTTCCTGAATTAATGCCTATGCACAATGCAGGGTTGGGTACATTGGTAATAGCAAGTAGTACATTAACCGCTTCAGTCTAATACTAGAACTCTTACCTGATCTTACGTGTAACATTTTACTGCACTATATTAGGAGATATAGTTTATAAGTGTTTATATTCGTATGACAGGTGATACCTTTTCCTTGATAACAATATGGTCACAATATTGATACAAGATGTTGTTATGCTATTACCCTGTGTGTTTTCTCTTAGACGCTGCTGATTGAGCGTCGGGGTTGCCATGGTTACGGAAGTTACATAACGCAACCTTACTGGGGGAGGAGTTACTTCCGGAGACGCGATCGGCAGCGGCCGCTCTGCACTGTTCAATGTTTGTATTCTACTTAAGACAGGTAAGTTTGTTTTTACACGGTGATGTTTGTTTGACAACGGGGGAGTCCCCGAAATGTTATATTTACATTAAATTATTTGAAACTAAGACCCAGAGAGTGCCTTCGTTTTTCCTGATACTATATGCTATTTTGTTGTGCACCCTGGGCAGTTTGGATATTTTATAAAGGATACCTGGAGTGCTCAACTACCTTTGATACCTATATATATATATATATTTATTTATTTATTTTTTATTTATTTTTTCTTTTTCCAAGTGCTTTTAAATCATTTATAATGTATACACATCATTTGCAGAGTATGACTTAATTGTAGAAAAAAGAAAAAAAACATTTTAAAGTTCTAGATATAAAATTGGTAATATCCTTTCAATAACTAATTTTATAATCTGACCTAAAGGATCTGATAAACACAATTATTAAATAGTGACCCATAATGCAGATATGGGTAGCTCTTGATCTGAAATAATCAATTTACAGTGTAGACTGAGCAATAACTATATCACTAATGATGTAATTTAGAATCAGTATGCAATACAAGGTCCATTCTGAGCGCAACACTGTGTTAGTTAATAGAAATAAATTACTATTGGAAATGTAGCAGTTTTTTTTTAGGGAAAATTAACAAATTAATTGAAAACAAAAGCTGCCAGATATTGCATGGATGGTGTAGCAATGTTTCTCATAAAATTACAATACTGCATTGTGATTCTAGCAGAAAAAAACAGCAACATTTCTAGTGTATCTGCACTGATTTTTTTTTTTTATTGGCCCTGAAAAAGCATCAACAGGGGTTCCTGTAATTATAGGAAACTGCTTGCGACCTCTTCACTGCCAGATGTTGCTTATAGATATCACAGGGAAGGGAGATCGGCACAGAAGGACCTTGTATATATTCATGGTTTTCAAAATGCTTTCTGTATTGAAAAGCAGATTGAGTTGCCCTTTACAAATAAATGTACTGCTTATTGTAAATTTATATGAGGAGAGTGAGCCCTGAGAACTGTAAAACAAAAAATGTTAATATTTATATTCAGGACACATCTTTCTTGTAAAATACTAGAATGTGCCGTTTTATATTGTCTTTAGATTGCCAGTTTTGCTTTTTCCATTGTTGCTCGTTAGTTACAACTAGTGATCTGATATAAACCATGATTCTTTAGTACACCATCACTTTGCCAGAAGACAACGTATGCCTATCAACAAGAGCTTTAAATGTCCTCACAAGCACAATGTGTTTGATGGCCATGTAATACTAGTTTGAGAAACACATTTTTTTTTTCTTTCCGTTTTAATTTTCCTCTGAATGCCACCCCATCGTCTGTAGCAAATCAAGTGCAGTATTCACCAAAAAACCCCAAATCAAATATAAAAAAAATAAAAAATAAATACACTATATGGACAAAAGTATATGGACAACCCCTACTAATTATTGAGTTCAGGTGTTTCAGCCACATCCTTTGCTAACAGGTGGATAAAATCCAGCAACAAATCTTCATGACGAGCATTGGCAGTACAGTGGAGTGTACTGAAGAGCTCAGTGACTTTAAACATGGAATTGTTATAGGATGCCACCTTTGCCACAAGTCGGTTTGTGAAATGTCTTTCCTGCTAGATCTAGAGCTAGTGCTATTATTATTAAGTGGAAGTATCGAGGACTGAGAACAGCCCAGCTTCAAAGTGGTAGATATTACAAACAAAGTGGGGTGGTCGAGTGCTTAAAAACTTAATGCGTAAAATAGCAAGTCGTCTGTTGCATTACTCACTACAGAGTTCCTAACTGCCTCTGAAAAGAACATCAGAACGGTTTGTAAGGAAGTTCATGAAAAGGGTTTCCATGGCTTAACAGCTGTATACAAGACTCACATCAGCATGCAACAATGCCAAGCGTCAGCTGGAGGGGCATAAAGCATGCTGCCAATGGACTCTGAAGCAGTGAAAATGTGTTCTCTGAAGTGATCAACCATGCATCACTTTCTATTGTAAGTTTTCACCACCTACTTTAAAATTTGGAGGAGGGGTAATGGTCGGGGGCTGTTTTTGAGGGTTTGGGTTGGGCCTCTTAGTTACAAAGACATTTGAGAAAAAAATGTAGTGCTTCCAACTTTGATTACGAGTGGAGCGCTATTTTAGTGCTTGTGTGTTAACATTACTAGACGGAGGCTTTTTTCGAGCTTTTCGAGATGCGCTCAATATTAAACTTGTAAGTAAAAAGTTTGCAATGGAGTAAAAACCCAACTGTGCAAGAATATTTGCGGGGACTGTAGGGGGGGGGTAGCAAATTCTCCCTCAATAGACTTCAATAGAGCGTGAAAAGTGCAAAAAAAGGAACCCGACTCAAGAACTAACCCAATCACAATTATTCAAGTTCACTAACTCAACATGTTTACAGAACAATTGTCCTTTTTAATTGTAAATACATATTTCTATAATACTTATACCTGTATATCTATTCCTCTAGCTATATAAGTAGATTTAAATGTATTTTGTAAAATTTACTTTCAACTCAATACACCCGTTATTATTATAGTGTGCAAAAATCAGAGCAACACCACTATATTGCTTGTGCGCTACAGGATAATGGGAACTCTCCAGCACTGCGAGATCTTTCTCATTTCTGGAGAAAACAAGCCCAGTGCAATATTAGCACTGCCTGATATGAGAGTTGTATTGCAATTACACTTTGTGCATTGTATTTTATATTACTTTACACTTCAGATTGGGTCATTTTCTGTATTAGTTGCATTCAAGCTTTGCACTTTCTATTTTCTATTTTAATACATTTAGATTTAGATCCAACAGTGATTTTACAAATTCTTATTATGTTTTAAAGTTTCTGTGTTACTCTAATACATTTACGATCCATACTTTGTATATCTCATGTATGTTTTACATCTTATATTGCACTTGGTATTTTCTCTATTGTAAAAATAAAACAAAGTTTCAGAAAGGGAGCTGAATAGGGGGAGTTCCCAGGGTATGTCTAAAGCTCTCCAACAAGTCCTTGTGAGAAATGTTTGTAAGCATTTTAAACAAGCTGGTCTCACTGATTTTTTCTCACTAGGCCACATGCAGGAGAAGTTTGCTCAAATTCACAATACTCTTATTTAACTGAAGAAAAGTATATTTACCAAACTAAAGGCAAGATAAATTGTAGTGAAAACATTTTGGTTTCATTTGTAATTGATCGCAGACTGAGCCTTTATATCAGCCCCAAGTATTTTCCAGTTACCTTTTACTCCGCTGTGAAATTCTTGTATCCCAGAGAGCTTCATTACTTTCTATTGAAGGGTATCTCTCATCTATCTAAGATTTTCAGGTTCCGCCCTTATTCTAATAAAAATCAGTGAGTTCAGCCTCTGTGAAATATGCACTATAATTTCTCTCCAACTAGAGAATTTTTGCTTATCAGGCCCATAGAAAGTAATGAAGACTCAATGGTAAAACTGAAGCTGTTAATTTATCAGTTTTTATTTTCAAATGAAAAATACAAAGTGCAATGTAATTTTTAAAAGATACACAAGATATATTATCCTACATTTGTTAAAGTTCATGTATAATGAAAAAAAGGTATAAATGAAAAAAAGTTGATGAGGCTACCACTTGAAATTCAAATCAAGGATTTTTAGTGCATAATCCATAAGCTCAACAAGCGTTTCCTACAGAACTTACGCGTTTCGCACATGCGTTACATGTACTTCATCCATCTCATTATTTACACTCAATTGACTTTCACACTCATTGACTTTTACAGTAAATGACCTATTTCTAGGAATTGCGATTCTGGACTTGTTATATACTTTGTTTCCTATTCACTTCAGTTACAAGTTTGCTATTCTACTAACTGCTTTCTCATAACTTATTATAGGAGTTATATGTTTGTATAAGATTTATAATTTTGTTAAAGTTACACAGAAACTGTGAAGCATAATTGGGAATTTGTAAAATCACAATCCTAAATACACAACTGTATACAAAATAAAATAAAAATAGAAAGGTGCAAAGTTTACATGTAATAAAGCTTAATCTGAAGATGTAAATTACAAAGCACAAAGTGTAAATGCAGCAGGAACTGTCATGTCATGCAGTGCTATGTATGCAAGGGACAAGTCTCTCCTTCACATACAGAAAATGCAGGGAACGCATCTTCGAGAAGTATAGCCAAATCTGCCATATAAGAATTTCACTAGGGATCTTGCAGTGCTGCAGGGATCATTTTTAGATCATCTCACAAGAGCGGTGAGATTTAGGTCATCAGCCCCTCAATAAGCCACTGGATAAGAGGAATATATGTGCTGCCACCAATCAGCAGCTAGATCCCAGTAGTGTTTTTGCTGCCACTGAGCCTACCTAGGTATTCATTTTAAAAAAGGATGCCAAGAGAACATAGCAGATTAGAAGAAAGAAGTAAATTGAAAGTGGTTTAAAATTGTAGATGCTCAATCTAATCATGAAATATTTTTTTGTTTCATGTCACTTTGTTAATTTTATTTTTCTAATCCAGGCAAAAAATGTAACCTCCCTTAAAGAGTCAGATTTATTAAAAATAAAAAAATTCTGTTGAAAAAAAAAAAGCAATTTATGTGTTGACTTTATCTCCCCCCCCCCCCCAATAAGATTTTGCCTCAATCATTTTTCAAGGAATTTTTTTTTTTTTTTCTAAACAAACGTTTTAAACATTTGATATACTATTTGGCTTCCCGTGTCTCTTTAGAATTGAATAGATTTATTTTCTATTTACTAAATATAGAACTTGTTGGTTTGTAGACTGACTTAAAAAAAAATCTGTTGGCAGTACATCATAAAATATTTAATAACCTACATAAAAAATAGAGCTGTCATATATGTGACTTCCTTCCAGTGGAATCAGACACCTGATTCTGCTGCGTGTAGGAAAATAGTGTTGCCCCACAGTAAGTCTGCACAATATATGGGCATGTGTTCTAGCCTAATTGATCTAATTAACATGTGATTGCTGCAGGGAGGTGTATTTAAGTATGGAATAAAGCTAATTCAACCACAAGCTGCTCACAACATCTCCAAGAGAAAATATCTAATTACAAAGAATGATAAAGTACAATTTTTTTTAATATTTATATATATATGGAATAAAAAAAATTCAAAATAATGCTACCTTCTACTACTTAGATAAGGATGAAATGTATGAAACAGAGTCTTAAATAGGCAGAGTTGGCTTATAGCAGCCCGTATGGCAAACCCTTCTACGGTTCGGTTTTCTACACAATTAGATCCTGAGACAGAGGACTTGAAAAGGAAGGTCCCTTGAGGCCATCCTCATGAATATTCATTGGTTTAATTTCTATAAAATCCTTCTGCTCCTGCATATTTATTTGAAATGAATCCTCACTGGTTTTTCTGCTCTTCCCTTTGAATGTCTGATAGATTAATATTGATCAGTGAAGGCAGAATCCAATTTCTATTTTGCAGAAGGGAGGGAACATCAGAAAATGCAATCAATTAGGTTTTGGAGAATGGAAAATAACACACCAGGGCGAACTGAAGAGTGTCCCGACAACACGATTGAGAACAGGAAAAATATATTTATATAGTGATCATTTTACATCATGCATATCTGTTAATTGTCACTAGAGTAAAAATCTATGCATCACATAACTATAATTAATACAGATTTTTTTTCTGGGCTGCATTGATTTTTTTTTCTGTAATTTTAAATTGTGCATAAAAAAATATACAACACAAACAGGCTAGCTGACAATTGAACTTAAATGGACATTAAATATTTATTTTATTGTTGCTGCATTTAATACAATATATATTTTAACATCCTATTTTTTTATTTATTATAATAACTATTATTATTGATAATAATACTAATAATATTTTTTTTTTTTTGTTTATTGTCCATTTAAATCCGTATGGTGTTTGATACGTAGCATTTACTAGCAGTTGTTAGAATGACCATTACGTGCATAGTAAAGGTACACTGATATTAAATAATAAAATCAGGATAAAGTTGTGTATTGAGATGTATTGAGATGCTAACCCCCCAAAAAATAATATATATATATATATATATATATATATATATATATATATATATATATATAATATATATATATATATATATATATATATATAAAAACACATAATTCCATCAATAGAAAACATTGGTATTATACCATTTTCCTGCATGGACATCCAACTGCAACTCATGAGAAATTAGATGGTTTCATCTCAACTATAATAATGTTGTGTTTTATTTTTTTTATAGTGAAAGGACTTTTTTTTTTTTAAGGCTTCTCTCATAAGCACAGGGGCTTGTTCAGAGGCCTGAGGTGTCATTTAAATGAATTTAGATCAATGTCACATGGACATTGCAAAGTAATGAAGCAGAAGAGAAACATTTTAAGCATGGTAATAGTTTATTTTAGGTACATATGTGGTAGATTTTCATAAACACAAACACACATGCATACACACACGCTGGTGTCTGTAGGGACTTTAAACTTTTTAATTGCAGGTAATATAAAAGAGCACACTTGTATTTATGATGTACAGTATATGTGATGTTGGGTTTTAGAGACTATATGTCACCATCCACTGTATGGTTGTCATCATATGTCACCTTTCACTGTATGGATGTAGTGATTATAGCTTTAAATTGTACACCCCAAGCTTTCTTTGCAGAAAAAGAATGGCATATTTTTATCAATGTAGAAGAAGTAGGTGTGGCTTATCTTTTATGACAACATATAACCTTTTTTTGCTCAGTCTGCTTTCCTGTCGGCTGTCAGGTTTTTTTTTTTCCAGTGTCTGCCACAAACTTTTTGTATAACTGTAGTCTGCATAAGTCTTTGATTTTTTTTTATCTTTAGAAGGTGTACGGGGTACCCAATATATGGATCCTTTGTAAGCAATGGTAGATTGTCTGTGAATTTTCTTTTTTAATGTTTCAGACTATCATGTTAATATGTGTATATTATACCTCCTTTGCATTATTCTTCATCTGTGGTGAATTTTAAACAATTGGGCTTTACAAGGAATTATGACTACAAAATTGTGAATAATATATTATTATATTCAACAATACATGTTATTTGACCCAGACAGCACCCTTGAACTCTAGATATTGGCTATTTCTAATTCTGTGAAGTGTTAAAATGAAAAAAAATGACCATTTTAGTTTAATTGGTTTTGCAAGGGATATGACAGCCTAAATATTCACACTTTTTAAATGCCATCTGTTCATTTTATTTATGTGACCAAATTATACTTGTGACCTGTATTAATATAAAATCTATTACCCATAGGTTATAAAGTATTATTTCAGCTGTATTCCTGCTCCCTGTCCCAGTTAGATTTATTGGCTATATTCTTATTATATTTCTAGCAAACTAGATATCCTTCTGTCTGTGAATGTACATTTTACACAGGGCTTTGCGCTCTAGAAGTTGTGAATTACTGTACTATTTAATTATGTAGCACTGCAATAAAACATTCTGCATGAAGGAATTGATGTTGTCTTGGCTATAAAATATTGTGTAACATAAACTTTCACTTTTCTTTCAAACACGCAAGGTAACTCAGATATCTAGGCTGTGGAAATCTTGCAAGGTTTATGGTGTGTATTGTTGTTTTGTGTTAGACGGTGTCCTTAGGGAAATTACAACATTCCCAGATGTAGAAAAAAAAAAGAAAGAATATTGTGTATATTAAAACCAGTCATATAAACAAAACCCTTTATATAAGCAATATGGTTGTCACTGAATTAGCATAATATATGTTATAAAATAGAGACAGGGAAATCTATACTTAATTGCATGCTTTTAAATTCAATTCCATACTAATTCAAGCTTGTGTTTTTATTAATAGATGATTATTTGAAAGCCATACATTAATCAAATGTATCTATCTATGTAATCTTCGTCTCTATGCAATCTATCTTTGTATCCTACCTGTATGTATGTATCTATCTATGTAATCTCTCTGTATCTATATACATGTAATCTATCTATGCATCTATCTATGTATATATGTGTCTATGCTTGGGGCGGAAACTACAGGGGGTTGCAGTGGTCGCAACATGCCGACTGGGCCCCTGAGCGGTGGGTGGGCCCAGCTTCAAACAACAAAAAAAATTTGATAAAAAAACGTTGACCTGCCACTGCCTGCACTGATGATATGGTGAATGTGACATGATGCTTCACTAGTGTCTCTGACTACAGGGGTTTCTGTTTTACCCCCTTGGTGTTTATGTGTGTGTGTGTGTACTGTATGTGACTGTGTGTGTATTTATGCATGTATGTGGGTTGTATGTTTGTGGAACCAGCAAATTACAGCACCTTGTTAATACAGCATGGGGGGGGGGGGCCAGGGGTAAAACAGTTGTCACTCTACAGTACCAATTTATACAGTACGAGGGGGGGGGGGCTGGACCATGTCCACAGGACTTACTGTGGTCACTTTATTAAGTACTGGAGAGAGGGATAGGGTCAGGCCAGCCCATCTCACCGGCAGATTACAGACTGTGTCATCTAACCTCACTATATACAGTTACTGGGGGTTTAAACAATGTCACTATATGCAGTAATAGGGGGTCAGACCATCTCACAGACTGTGGGCACAGGGTACCCTCCTTTTGCAGACATGTAATCTGATTCAAAAATTTTTTTCTGTGTTAAAATGTAAAACAAAAAAAGGATATGTATCAAATTCACCCTTTTTTGTAATCTATGTCATCTATCATCTATCTATCAATATAATCTATCTATCTATCTATCTATATGTCTATCTGTCTATCTAGTAATCTGTATTTCTAATCTATCTACAGGGCTGAATCATTTTAATATTATTTACCTGGGAAAAGTTCCTAGTCTGGAGACACATTTGAGACTATATTTAAATGCTGCCATAAACATATTTTAAGAAAATGGGATATGGTGAGGGGCTTTCATTTTTTGGTAGTAACATAGTAGATGAGGTTGAAAAAAAGACTGAAGTCCATCGAGTTCAACCTATACATATCTAATATACTTACAAAAAAGCTCCAGTTGAGCTTAAATTAATCTTATTAAAATGGGGACCCATTTAACACAAACAATTATATCCATAAATTCTGTTTCTAGCCAGATATGGATCCAAACCATTTTTAAATGTATATAAGGTATTGGCATTCACATACCTCCTTTGGTAATGAGTTCCAAAATGTTATGCTTTTACAGTGAAAAAAAGGTTTCCGTTTTTCCTTTCCTCCAGGTTTAAATTGTGACCTCTTGTCACAAAACAATTTTCTTGGAATAAACAGAGCTCCTGCCATCTCTGTATATGGGCCTTGAATATATTTTATATTAAAGTTAATCATGTCACCTCAAGCACCTTTTTTCTAGAGAAAACAGACCCCAGTTTGGTCTAACTCTTCTCACTAACTTACATTTTCCATTCCCCTTATTAGCTTTGTGGGCCCTTCTTTGAACTTATTGCACATAACTGGGTACAAGGGAATATTAGGGCCCCAGTTCTCTAAAGCTCAACATTTTGGTAACATTCTCTAAAAAAAAAAATCAGTCAGTGCTGGGAGGTCCTTTACGTGATTCTCTAAAGGCAAATTTTACCTTGAAAGCTGCATATCTATTTTACCTTGAAAGCTGCGTATCTAACATAGAGATACATACATATACATGTCTAAAGATGTCGATGTCTATGTAAATATATATATATATATATATATATATATATATTATATATATATATTTATATATATATAATATATATATAAAGCTAAATAAATAACAAAATAACAGCACTACTAATAGTTTTATTATATATATATATGTCTATATGTGTAGCTATGTATTTATACGTGCATTATATGTATTTACAGACATATATACACATATAAACACATAAATATACATGTATACATATACAGACATATATATAAGTGCAATTATAGCCCTTTGCCATTAATAGATATAAACCTATTTATGTAATATTATTTTTAACTATGTATTTACATATATATATATATATATATATATATATATATATATACTGTATATATATATATAATATATATATATATATATATATATATATATATATATATATATATATATATGTATAAATATATAATATACCAAAACAAAAACACATCAGATATATGTAGAATATGTATTTATGAATAAAATAATAGAACATATTCAGTTATGTAAAGAATATTGGAAATACAATATTTATATTTTTACGTCAAGGTTAGCGATAATGAGAACATGTGATCGTGTTTGTGCAAGAGTGAGGTGTTTTTAAAAAAAATAAAAAAATTCTCCATATATTTTGTATGGATTTTTGCGCTAGTCGGGCTACCGCTAAAGCAAAAACAATTTACTTTCAACTTGTAATATGAGTGCAACTTGACTAGCGCAAAAATCTTAATTCTAGCAGAGTTATCACTCTAGCGGAAGCGCAAAATACCGCTCCACTTGTAATCTAGCCCGGGGTTTTGGCCCTTAAAATATGCCTCACTCCTGGAGGCCTCAGGCTCTAGCACAATCTCACCACAGCGCTGTTGGAGAAAGCCATTCAATTTAACCCCTTCAAATGAAAACAACAGCTGTTGTACCCCTCTATGGCCTCGCTTCCATTGAGTCGTAATTCAGTTTGCGTGCACTCGCAAAACCGTTAAATATGCTGTCGAAAGCAATATCGTTTATCGACTGTTTCCAATGGCGCGTTATACCTCAATATCGGCAGCTGGACTCCGGCTGCCGAAAAAATCTTTGCGTCCCATAGAAAGTAATAGAAGCCGTTAATCGATAAATTATACCAGGTTTCCAATGAAAGCGCAAACCGGTTAATATACTGTCGGAGGCTGTCGATACATTGAGAAATATTACACCCAGCTCAACTAGGTGTTAAAAGAGGAAATTTGTGCTTTTTGAGACCTATTTTCTATTGAAATTATAAAACTTGCAAATAATGCAAGTGTTTTAATGTAGAAATAAATTGTTATAAGTAATTTTTATTGTTGTCTCATGTATAGGAATAGTTAAACTTATATTCTAATAGAATATCAGTATATATTTAAATATAATAATATATGCAAGAACATATCTACAGAATGCAAACTAGACCTATGCCTAGGGCAGCAATACATATTACTTATATTTATGAAGTGGAAAATATAATTATATTAAAAATAATATTTGATTATTATAAATATGGATAAGTGTATCTTTATTTTTCTTGAGAGGCGAATCACAGGTAAGAAGCACGGACGGTTAAACGTAAATTCTATAGCGTCAAGGTCGGGTTACATTAGCAACTAATTGATTTTCAAGAAATCCGACGTCAGATGGAAGCGTTAACACAACGTTAACTTACAGCTACACGAAAAGAGCGACTGCGCGCAACACGCTAATCTTTTCAATGGAAACCTGGTACTAAAATGGAGCCGTAAATTACTTTTAGCTGTCGGACGCTTTCGGTAGCTTACGGCTCCATTTTTAACGACCTCAATGGAAGCGAGGCCTCTTTTGGCTGTTGTTAAAGGGTGAATGTAGAATGTAATTTTTTTTATAAAAATATTGTTAAAATTATACCAAATAGTACAAAACTAAAAGCATTCTTTATTCTAATAGTGAACTGGCATCATTTTGAATAAAATAAGGATATATACTAACAGAACTGTAATGTTTTCCCTATTATATGCACATTGATTTTAAGAAGATGACATAAAATTTGAAGATTTTTAACCCTTGGAGGCCTATTTAACAAACCGACAGTGCGGATCAGATCCGACAGACCTCGCTAAATGCGCGAGAGCAATACGCTCTCTGTATTCAGCATTGCACCAGCAGCTCTTGTGAGCTGCTGGTGCAACGCTACCCCCAGCAGAGTCGCGTCCAATCGGCTGCCAGCAGGGAGGTGTCAATCAAACCCAATCGTACTCGATCGGGTTGAATTGTGGCGATCTCTGTCCGCCTGCTCTCGAGAAGGCGGACAGGGTTATGGAGCAGCGGTCTTCATAACTGCTGTTTCTGGTGATCCTGAAGGCTCGCCAGAAAACACGGGCCGTCAAGCTCCATTTGGAGCTTGATAAATGGGCCTCTTAATGTTGAACTTCCATTACTGGATAAACCAACAAGGTCTTATGAGTATAACTCATTAAATAACTGTTGGTAATGTGTATTAAGCTGGGACAGAGCCCTCCAGTGAATATAATCCATTTGAGGCAGTACAGTGTATGAAGAGGGGAATAGCAAATTTATTGTATGCTGGGCCATGCTGGGAAATTAGAAGTGTTATCCTACACAGTGTGTCGCAAAGTGAACATTAGAACAACTTATTTTACTCAATGTGGAGGAATGCAAAGGTTGCAGTACTCACAGACATTGCTTATGACAATCAGCTCAAGAGATGTGAGTCCACTGGATAATTTAAAACCACTGGGCATCGTAAGCAAACCATTGTAGGCAGCCAGTTTAATATGATTGCCTTCTCTACTCGAGCTGTATGTAACTGGGCTTGTTAATCCACTTATGCCATGATTTGGCATATCTTGCAGGGATGCCACCATGCCTACTCATCCGCACATCAGTATAATTCCATAAAGCTATTCTTGGAAATTGTTGGACTAGATGTCCCCCCCCAAAAAAACATAAGCAGGAAATGCAAGCTATAGTGACCTTTATATAGAAGGTCTGTTTGGGCTCTGTTCTTGATAAGATAAATTATGTGATTGTTTAAAGGACCCACTCAGTACAGTAGGATTGCATAATTAACATGTGCATAATAAAAAAGACAATGATTAACACCTACCTATCAGGTGACAGACATCAGCCAATCACAAACTATCATAAGTATACCCTGTGAGCTTGTGCACATGCTCAATAGGATTGCGTTCCCAGAAAGTGTACATATATAAAGACTGTGAAAAATTTGACTAATGGAAGTTAATTTGTAAAGAAACTGCATGCTCATTTCTGAATCATAAAAGTTTATTTTGACTTGAGTATCCTTTAAATACACAAGATTATTACAGGCAGAAGCAATCTGAAACATGCTCATAAAAACAACCAATAAATTTTATTTATTAAATGAAAATGGATACTTTTTAACAGTAGACAATTTACTTCATACTGATTTTTTTCTTCTTTAAAAATCGTTCTGTAATCAAGTTTCTAATTCTTCCCGTGTGGTCCTGGGTAATTACAACACGTCTGTAGTAGAGTTTTCACTCTATATTTCTAACTTCCATTATTTACTTTATGGAACAAAAACTCACCAAGAACATAAAAAAATAAATAAAAAATCAAGTAGGAAAACAGCATGAATAGCAGGTTTTAATAGCTACACATCTTATGCAGATGTACAAACATATTATATTGCTTGAAAAGCAGATTGCAGTTATTTTAGTTTATGTTATATTGTGTGAAAATGACCAAAGTATTCCGTTTTAGCTTCCGGCGAAACCCATAAAGATGATTAAACACCTAAAAAAACCTATTCTTGCGCAGAATAAACGAAAATAAAATGCTACAGATGCAATTACATTTAAACATCTGTCAGCTTTTCTAATTAAATTCACTTCTTGTAGCCTTTCTCAGTTATTGATTGCAAACCATAAGAAAATTTAACTACATTACAGTAAAAAATAATCTCTTGGATTTGCAAAGAGATTTTAACAAAAATATTAAATAATTAGAGGGGAATGAAACCCAAATGTATCTTTCATGATTCAGATAGAGAGGCCTATGGCCCTCTATTTATCAAAGTCTGGAGGACCTGATCCGACAGTGTGTATCAGGTCCGCCAGACCTCGCTGAATACGGAGAGCAATACACTCTCCGTACTCAGCATTACACCAGCAGCTCACAAGAGCTGCTGGTGCAACGCCGCCCCCTGCAGAAATCGCGGCCAATAGGCCGCCAGCAAGGGGGTGTCAGTCAACCCGAATCGTACTCGATCGGGTTGAATTGCGGGCGATGTCTGTCCGCCTGCTCAGAGCAGGCAGACAGGTTATGGAGCAGTGGTCTTTAGACTGCTGCTTCATAACTGATGTTTCTGGCGAGTCTGAAGACTCGCCAGAAAACACGGGCCCAGCTTGATAGATAGGCCCCTATGTATCAAAGGTCTTGCGGACCTGATCCGTCAGTGCAGATCAGGTCCGCAAGACCTCGCTGAATGCGGAGAGCAATACGCTCTCCGTATTCAGCATTGCACCAGCAGCTCACAAGAGCTGCTGGTGCAACGCAGCCCCCTGCTGACTCGCGGCCAATCGGCCTCCAGCAGGGAAGTTGTCAAATCAACCCGATCATACTCGATCGGGGTTGAATTGTGGCGATTCCTGTCCGCCTGCTCAGAGTAGGCAGACAGGGTTATGAGCAGCGGTCTTTAGATCGCTGCTTCATGACTGCTGAAACACGGGCCAGAAGCACATACGGAGCTTGATAAATGGGCCTCAGAGAATACAATTGTGAACGTCATTCTATTTTACTTCTATTATCTAATGCGCTTCATTCTTTATATATCCTTTGTTGAAGAAATAGCAAGGTACATGGGTGAGCCAATCACACGAGGCATCTATGTGCAGCTACTAAGATATCTAGTTATGCTTTTAAACAAAGGATATCAAGAGAATGAAACAAATTAGATCAAATAAGTAAATTGGAAAGTTGTTTAAAATTGCATGTTCTTTCTAAATTATGAAAGAAAAAATTAGGGTTTCATGTCCCTTTAACAATGTTTGTTAGGTTGACAAATAGCAATAACCACTTTGTGAATTTAGCTATATGAAACTGAGAACAGATCTGCATTATCGGTATACTGGTGCAAACATTTAATTTATTATTATAATACATTTTATTTGACTTAAAATTGTCTATACAAACAATACAAATACTGCCAAATATTTATGTGATAAATAACATACCAAACCTATTCATGTAATATTATGCATTTGATAACATTCTGGATTGTTACAAATTAATTTCCATGCATGATTTCCTATTATTAAATAGAAAAGAAACCCAAAAATGTTATTTTCTGATTCAGATAGAGGGCTCCCGGTATGTAGCAGCACATATACATTTTAAAAAGAATCCATTTTACTTCTCATAATATTCTGTGTTAAAGAGATACCTAGGTAGGCATCTAGAGCACTAGGGGGCACGAAATGCGTAAGACTGGCCTTGTATGCATGTCTGCCCTCTGTTTGGGAACACGCTATGTTTTCTATGTGTTACAATAAAGGTATGTTTTAACTTTTTTACTAACCGAGTAATGCCTGCTTTTTTCTCTCTTTTTTTGGACTATATACGGCTTGATCCGCCGTTCGCTACGGCACCCCAGGTATTGTGAGTAGCAGAGTTTATTCATAGTTTGGAGATCGCTTTCTCCTTTTGCACTGACTGGTAGTCAGACCGTGTTCCGGACAGTGATGTGCAGTCACTAGAGGCAGGTGAGGCAGAGCTTCACCTCTCATATGGGCAAAAATTTGTGATTGTGTCTCTCTCTCTCTCTCTCTCTCTCTCTCACTCTCTGTGTGTGTGTGTGTGTCTCTCTCTTTCTCTCTCTCTCTAACCCTCTGTGTGTGATTGTGTCTCTCTCTTTCTCTCTCTCTAACCCTCTGTGTGTGATTGTGTCTCTCTTTCTCTAACACTCTGTGTGTGATTGTGTCTCTCTCTCTCTTTCTCTAACCCTCTGTGTGTGATTGTGTCTCTCTCTCTCTCTCTCTCTCTAACCCTCTGTGTGTGATTGTCTCTCTCTCTCTCTCTAACCCTCTGTGTGTGATTGCATCTCTCTCTTTCTCTCTCTCTCTCTCTAACCCTCTGTGTGTGATTGTGTCTCTCTCTCTCTAACCCTCTGTGTGTGATTGTGTCTCTCTCTCTTTCTCTCTCTCTCTAACCCTCTGTGTATGATTGTGTCTCTCTCTCTCTTTCTCTCTCTCTAAACCTCTGTGTGTGATTGTGTCTCTCTTTCTCTCTCTCTAACCCCTCTGTGTATGATTGTGTCTCTCTCTCTCTTTCTCTCTCTCTCTCTAACCCTCTGTGTGTGATTGTGTCTCTATCTCTCTCTCTCTAACCCTCTGTTTGTGATTGTGTGTGTGTCTCTCTCTCTCTCTCTCTAACCCTCTGTGTGTGATTGCATCTCTCTCTCTTTCTCTCTCTCTAACCCTCTGTGTGTGATTGTGTCTCTCTCTCTCTCTTTCTCTCTCTCTCTTACCCCTCTGTGTGTGATTTTGTCTCTCTCTCTTTCTCTCTCTCTAACCCCTCTGTGTGTGATTGTGTCTTTCTCTCTCTCTCTCTCTCTCTCTCTCTCTAACCCTCTGTGTATGATTGTGTCTCTCCTCTCTTTCTCTCTCTCTAACCCCTCTGTGTGTGATTGTGTCTCTCTTTCTCTCTCTCTCTCTCTCTCTCTCTCTCTCTCTCTCTAACCCCTCTGTGTATGATTGTGTCTCTCTCTCTTTCTCTCTCTCTAACCCTCTGTGTGTGATTGTGTCTCTATCTCTCTCTCTCTAACCCTCTGTGTGTGATTGTGTCTCTCTCTCTCTCTTTCTCTCTCTCTCTCTAAACCTCTGTGTGTGATTGTGTGTCTCTCTCTCTCTAACCCTCTGTGTGTGATTGTGTCTCTCTCTCTTTCTCTCTCTCTTTCTAACCCTCTGTGTGTGATTGTGTCTCTCTCTCTTTCTCTCTCTCTCTAACCCTCTGTGTGTGATTGTGTCTCTCTCTCTTTCTCTCTCTCTAACCCTCTGTGTGTGATTGTGTCTCTATCTCTCGCTCTCTAACCCCTCTGTGTGTGATTGTGTGTCTCTCTCTCTTTCTCTCTCTCTCTAACCCTCTGTGTGTGATTGTGTCTCTCTCTCTCTCTCTCTGTCTAACCCTTTGTGTATGATTGTGTTTCTCTCTCTTTATCTCTCTCTAACCCTCTGTGTGTGATTGTGTCTCTCTCTCTTTCTCTCTCTAACCCTCTGTGTATGATTGTGTGTCTCTCTCTTTCTCTCTCTCTAACCCTGTGTGTGTGATTGTGTCTCTCTCTTTCTCTCTTTCTCTCTCTCTCTCTCTCTCTCTCTAACCCTGTGTGTGTGTGATTGAGTCTCTCTCTCTTTCTCTCTCTCTCTTTCTCTCTCTCTAACCCTCTGTGTGTGATTGTGTCTCTCTCTCTCCTCTCTCTCTCCTCTCTCTAACCCTCTGTGTATGATTGTGTCTCTCTCTCTTTCTCTCTCTCTAACCCTCTGTGTGTGATTGTGTCTCTCTTTCTCTCTCTCTCTCTAACCCTCTGTGTATGATTGTGTCTCTCTCTCTTTCTCTCTCTCTAACCCTCTGTGTGTGATTGTGTCTCTATCTCTCTCTCTCTACCCTCTGTGTGTGATTGTGTCTCTCTCTCTCTCTTTCTCTCTCTCTCTAACCCTCTGTGTGTGATTGTGTGTCTCTCCTCTCTCTCTCTCTCTCTCTCTCTAACCCTCTGTGTGTGATTGTGTCTCTCTCTCTTTCTCTCTCTCTTTCTAACCCTCTGTGTGTGATTGTGTCTATCTTTCTCTCTCTCTCTAACCCTCTGTGTGTGATTGTGTCTCTCTCTCTGTCTCTCTCTCTAACCCTCTGTGTGTGTTTGTGTCTCTATCTCTCGCTCTCTAACCCTCTGTGTGTGATTGTGTCTCTCTCTCTCTCTAACCCTCTGTGTGTGATTGTGTCTTCTCTCTCTGTCTAACCCTTTGTGTATGATTGTGTTTCTCTCTCTTTCTCTCTCTCTAACCCTCTGTGTGTGATTGTGTCTCTCTCTCTTTCTCTCTCTAACCCTCTGTGTATGATGTGTGTCTCTCTCTTTCTCTCTCTCTAACCCTCTGTGTGTGATTGTGTCTCTATCTCTCGCTCTCTAACCCTCTGTGTGTGATTGTGTCTCTCTCTCTCTCTAACCCTAGTGTGTGATTGTGTCTCTCTCTCTGTCTAACCCTTTGTGTATGATTGTGTTTCCTCTCTCTTTCTCTCTCTCTAACCCTCTGTGTGTGATTGTGTCTCTCTCTCTTTCTCTCTCTAACCCTCTGTGTATGATTGTGTGTCTCTCTCTTTCTCTCTCTCTAACCCTGTGTGTGTGATTGTGTCTCTCTCTCTCTTTCTCTCTTTCTCTCTTTCTCTCTCTCTCTCTCTAACCCTCTGTGTGTGATTGTGTCTCTCTCTCTAGTACAAAGAAAGCGCAATATGCTAGAGCGGCCTAAAATTGATATCCTTTATTAGAAAAAATATTTTCGATATATGTGCATTAAAAAATGAAGATAAAGACCAATGAGGGTAAGACAAGCATAACAAATTTAAAAAGTTCTCAAACAGACATCCTCACAGAAAGGACGCGTTTCGGGTTTCCCCGTATTCACAATAGCTGTGGGAGTGTCATGTTAGTTCTTATGTATTACCTGAACTCTCTCACCTGATTTCTGATTACTGTGTTTCTAGTCTGACTTGCTATGTTAACTAATTCATTGCTGAGTTCATCTTGCTATTAATATAGTTAGCTCAATTTCTATACACTATCTAGATTTCTCGTGTGTGATTGTGTCTCTCTCTCTTTCTCTCTCTCTAACCCTCTGTGTGTGATTGTGTCTCTATCTCTCTCTCTAACCCTCTGTGTGTGATTGTGTCTCTCTCTCTCTCTCTCTCTCTCTCTAACCCTCTGTGTATGATTGTGTTTCTCTCTCTTTCTCTCTCTCTAACCCTCTGTGTGTGATTGTGTCTCTCTCTTTCTCTCTCTAACCCTCTGTGTGTGATTGTGTGTCTCTCTCTTTCTCTCTCTCTAACCCCTCTGTGTGTGATTGTGTCTATCTTTCTCTCTCTCTCTAACCCCTCTGTGTGTGATTGTGTCTCTCTCTCTCTCTTTCTCTCTAACCCTCTGTGTCTCTCTCTCCCCCATCTCTCTCTCCCTCTCCCCCAAGTGCTTTTCTGTGTTTCTGTCTACCTTTTATTTATTTAATTAATGAATTAGTAGTGCCATCTGATAGTGTGGCTTTATTTAAAGGGGTGGGGTCAAGCGCCCCCCCAACATCTTTAAATTTCACCAACCGCCACTGGATCAAGACATTTTTATATTTACTGAATAATGAAAGAATCTATAAGCATAATTTGCAGCATTAAAGTAAAAAGTATGTTTTTAAACAAATTTTAATGGGCCTGGATTTCTAGATCTCATAATCAGAGCAAGCATTTTGTTATCTGTTATCTGGCAAGAGTTTCTGTTACAATCCTTTAGACTAAAATCAGATGTTTACTAAGTTGACCAGTTTTCCAAGACACCATTTAAAGGGACATGAAACCCATATGTTTTCTTTCATGATTTAGAAAGAGCATGCAATTTTAAATAACTTTCCAATTTAATATCTAATTTTCTTCATTCTTTTGATAGCCTTTGTTGAAAATCATATCTAAATATGCTCAGTAGCTGCTGATTGGTGGCTGCACATAGATACCTCATGTGATTGACTCACCCATGTGCATTGCTATTTCTTCAACAAAGGATATCTAAAGAATGAAGGCATATCCTAGCCACTGCCTCACCAGCCTCTAACGTCACTGCACGTCACTGGTTCCGGATACCCCCTCTCGCTTGATGCATCTAGATCACTATATGGCAGGGAATAGTGTTGCCATATAGTTCTCCAGAAATGGGCCAGCTCCTAAGAATATGTTCCTGCTTTTCAACAAAGATACCAAGAGAAGGATAAAAAATTGATAAAGAAGTAAATTAGAAAGTTGTTTACAATCACATTCTCTGAAAGAAACTTTTTGGTTTTCATATTCCTTTTAATATTCAAATGTAGTTTAGATAAGAATATCTATAGTGAAATCATCTAATAAACAAATAAGCCTTTACATTATTTACTTAACCTCAGTCATTTATAGCCTTTAAAGGGATTCTATAACATTACACTTCAAGAACTATCGAGATACACAGCTTCCTAATTATGTAATTGCCAACTTGTCTCAAAACCTTGTATGCCTTGGTCTTGGTCTCTTTGGTTAAAATTTTGAACAACAAAAAGTAAGTGAGCAGAAAAAATAGAGAGGAGAGAGAAACGAGATGAGAAGAAGGGTAAGAGAGAGGGGGGTAGAGAAACTAAATAGTAAAGAGAATGTTAAAGACAGAAAAGAGAGAAAGAGTGGAAGGAAAAGGTTGTATTCAAGTGTAAAGATCCCTCTAAAAGGTACAGTATGGTATAAACTAAAATATGGAGCAAAGGTTTGGAAATGGGTTTGGGGAAGGCCATTTTTATTTTGCCTTGTGAGTCATATAATATAAAACCTTCAATGGATCACCCTACGTATTATTTTTCAAGCTTTGAAGCTGAAACAGCCTCTTGAAAATATATTAGACATGTGCATTCATCGTCTTCTTGTGAAATTGCAACACACATACACATATATATATATTATATGTATAAATATATATATATATATATATATATATATATATATATATATATATATATATATATATATATATATCTATATATATATATATATATATACTATATATATATATATATATATATATATATATATATATATATATTAATGGTCTTTGCACCCAAGCTGACCTGATGTTAACTGGCTGAGAGCAAATGTGAATGCTGTTGAGTACCTAGGGCTGTGAGTTTTCTCAGTGGCATGGCATGTGTTTTGTTTTGTATGTGTCTAGATAAATTACACAAGCCTTTGTCACCATTTTCGTATCTCAGTTTATTTGATCAAAGTTATACTGTGTGGCTGTAGGTTAGGGACTCAGGGAAAAAAGAGGCAGTGACACTGTCTTGGGCCAATCACCATTTGTCCAAATGTTGTAACTAACTCTTCCAGTTTGCTTTTAATCTAGCTTTGTGTCAGACTCTCTGTTTTGGGTTTATATTTGTATGGAATAATTCCTATGATCTTTGCATCCAAGCTTTCCTGGGACTGGGGTTAACTGCCTGAGTCACTGAGGACAAATTCACCTGTCTTTGAGTGCTGGTAAATACCCAGGGCTTTGAGTAACTCAGTGGCATGGGATCTGAGAGTGCAATTAATTTATGTGCATATATATATATATATATATATATATATATATATATATATATATATATATATATATATATATATATATATATATATAGTATATTCAGTATATATATTATTCAGTATTATATATTATTCTTATTTATCCTCTGAGGAAATGTCACATTAGTAAATGTTTGCACAATATAATTTCCAGTGAGTGCAGTATCTATGTACCTTATACTATTCTTATATATGTACAATTTTATTATTCTTACGCTGACTTGAACCTTGTTTCAAGATTGAAATAAAGATTGCATCGCCCACATGTTGTATATTACCATATTTAGTTTCTGCAATTATGTTTTCTATGTTATACAAACTAAGTCATAAATGACTGTGAAACACATTCATTCTCATTTATTTACAGCCAAATTGTATGTGCTGACAAGACTAGCAACAAAAAACCTGATAAATAAGCCAGGTAGCATTAGTTGATAGAGAATTGCTGGGATTCTGTTTGCTCTGACAGCCTCTAGTATGACCTGCAGAAAATGATAATTTATGTTTTTGTACTAACTGAGCTTTTCAGTTATTTGTACAAATAAATCAACTATATGTGACAAGACAAATGGAAGTTAAGGGGAAGATGTTATTAGAGTCATTGATTTTGACCTTGTGCAAGAATAAATTAATCTTTTATGCTCTTATCTCTGTTTCTAGTAGATCTGAGATGGTAATGTTTCAGATTTATATTGTAAAGTAAAAATTGTCTTGTACGTGGGAATTTTTGTTTTCATCTGAATTAACAGTGAACATGGCTGGAACACAAAATGATAAACATAAAAACATTGCTCAAGAAGCCATCTTTATTACAGCAAACTATTACATTTTTGTTAACATAATGGAAAGTAATAAATCTGAAAATATATAAGGCTAACTACTAAAGTAACATAGGGTGTGGGTTGTACAATAAAATTAGATAATACAAGTACATTGGAAAGATGTTTAAAAATTGTATTATCTATCTGAATTAATTTGGGTTTCATGTCCCTTTAAATCTCTAAACATAGATTTTAGAACAAAAGAACCTACAAACATGAAGTACATTATATACAGCGATTTATTGAGTTTGGAAGCAAAAGAACCACAGTCACCACTAACAAATGAAACATGCAAATAGCGGTAGATGGTGTCCGACATGTGGACCAGTTCTCTAAAGTGAAAACTATGGTTTCCATTTATGAAGCTCCAATATGACCTTCGGAAGTCCTTTCGGCTGCAGGTTTGCACAAGTGAGCCTGCAGCTGAAAGTTAAGAAGCAGTGGTCATCAGACACATGATGCCAACTGTTTAATGGCGTATGTCAATCCCCCTGGACATTTCAACCGGTGAGTATTGACAGCCCCTGCTTACACGCGATTGGCTGAGCATGAACAGGGGGCAGGGTTGCACACTTGTTATAGTGTGCAATGGTAAATGCGGGCAGTGGATTGCTGCTCAAGCAAGATTGGACAGGGGCGAAGATGTCTTTCTTAATGTGGGACTATATGTATTTAAACCAGGGGCCTTCCACCTTGTTCTTCAAACAACCTCAATGTTCAAGCAGTAGATGTGTTCTATTGGACTAAAAATGTTCATGAAGAGTAAATGTAGAGATTTGTTGGAGGCTAAGAGATGTAGAAGAATATATTGTTCGGAATAGTAGTTTTTGTAAAGCCGTATGAGTGAAGCAAATCTTACTGTGGCTCTTTATATAAAAAGGTGGAACACCTCTGCCATAAAACATTTGCAATCAACTGTTCTTTACAATAGCTCTTTGCAATAATATAGGCTACATCAACAGATACAACTATAGTTAGTGTACTTTATTTGTAAAAAGAATAAATTATAGTAATTGATCTGTATGTATATATATTATACATGTATGTGTGGCTTGCTCTCCCCTCAGCAGAAATAGAACTATTGCACCTTAAAGGGACATAAAACCCATTTTTTTTATTTCATGATTCAGAAAGAGCATGTAATTTTAAACAACTTTCTAATTTACTTCTATTATCTAATTTGCTTCATTATCTTGATATCCTTTGCTGAAAAGCATATCTCGATAGGCTAAGTAGCTGCTGATTGGTGGCTGCACATAGATTCCTTGTGTGATTGGCTCACCCACTGTGCATCACTATTTCATCAATAAAGGATATCTAAAGGATGAAGCAAATTAGATAATAGAAGTAAATTGGAACGTTGTTTAAAATTGTATTCTCTACCTGATTCATGAAGAAAAAATTGGGTTTAGTGTCCCTTTAAGTAGGTGAGACTCTGTAACAGAGGAGTTTCAGGCCCAAAATCAACCATTCAACCCTTCATTGGATTTAATTTGCTTTCATTAACCAAAGTGTTATAAATTATATACATATAAATATAGTGTGTGTGTATAAAACAATTTGAATTATGAGTGAGGTGGAAGTCTTGGTGAGTTCCCACACTTGTTTTTGTAGGACTTGACTCCTGTATTCTTATTATTATTTGTAGAGCTCCTAACAGATTCCACAGTGCTACTAGAATACTATCTATAATAATCACCACTGCTAGCCAGTCTTAGCTCTGGGCCTTATAGCTGTATTTTTCTCCTTCTATGTTCTTTTAATACCAATCACCAGTTTATAAAAAAAAAAAAAATTCAAAACATTTGAATTATGGACAATTAGATAGCTGTGTTTTTAAGTATATAAGCGTGTTTTTGCACTATTTAAAGGGAGAGTGTACTGTAAATTTGTTTCTCCCTTTCTGTATTTCCAATTACTTGCTCTACAAGCAGCAGAGTATAAAATGTATGAGAAATGTGTCAGGTTTATTTTATTTCTGTATATCTATACCAAACCCAATATTTAGAGAGAGAACAAATGAAAATTAACATTTTATTATTTATCTCTCCTATCTCACACTGGAAGTGTAATTTACTCTGCTGGCTATAGTTTTTTATAGACAATACTTAAGAATTTACATTTTCAGTATAGGTGGGGATACCACAGCCAAAAGCAGCTCTTTAAAATGCCAAATAAAGGTAAAGGGGTTAAAGTAAACAATTGAATACTACACCCCGTAGGTAAAAAGGATAATTGGGAACAAAGTAAAGGGTAGAAAAGTTTATAGTACATTGTCCAAATAAATATCAAATATTTTTGATTAGAGTCTTTTCCAGTTAAATGACTAACAATTTTACACTTGAGATGAAAAACTACTAAATAGAAGTATTTTCTTTGCTTTGGTATAATATTTGTATCTAATCAAGTGTTATAAAATATTTCTCATGTTACAAAATGTAACTTTTTTAAATATCCAGTTGTATTTTTTTTTAATGGCTTAATTAAAAGCCTTGATTATTTCCAATGAATGTATGTCAAATTAATCTATCTGTAATATCTACAAATCATTGCCGTGAGGAAAATTATGCTGCAGAGCGCTTGGATATGATTCATTATACCTTCATTACAGAGTAAATCTTTATCCAACCATTTTCCCATGACAAATAGTTAAAGGATTTATTGCATGTAGAAAATAGACCATGAACTGAAAGCATTCTGTATATAATATGAATTTTATGAGCAACAAAACTTTACACATGACCCTATCTTGAATACAACCTGCATTCAGTACCCTTCGAAAACCAATTATTTAAATAATCCTTTGAGAAACAGATAAAATATTAAAAAAATGAATTAACACTTGTATACTTTTATATACAAATTTAATTTATTCAGCATCTGAGCTTAATCATTTGTGTATTATCATATCTGTTACATCAAATATAGCGATTCTTTCTAGAGTATAGAATAAATATTTTGTAAAAATAAATTATGTGCTCAGTATATTTTATTTACAGTATATATTACATATCATACATCAAAATGCACAATATTATAGCCATGCAACTATTTTTACAGCTACCATTCGTCTCTTGAAAGGGAAAAGATCATATGATTGAGTCAATGTCCATTTGGTTTTTATTTTCTCATATATTTTCTTACCTAGTGAATAGAGAGACCTGCTCTTGCAGAAATAATGTTTTATCACAATACAATCAAACCAGTTCCTAAGGGTATCATAGTGCTGGGACCGAATAGTAATATTATTCAGGTAATTTCTGAGCTGCATTAACTAAGAGGAAATATTTAAAATGCTCTATATTTAAAATTACAGTGGTTTTTTTTTTCAAAATAAATTTGTACATTAATCCATAGCATTATTTTCAGTATGATGGTATACATTATGCTAATTTAAATAAAACATAATTAACAAATAAGAGATGCCGTTTTTCTTAAAGGGACATTTCAGCCAAAATTGGAATCCACATTGATGCATCTTCAGTTTTGTAATATACATGTATTATCAAAACTGCTTCTAATAAAAGCTACAGCTGTTTCAAAAGTGAACCGTACACCAGCATTTTAAATACAGCATACAGAGAACGGAAGGTGCTTGTACCATCTGATGGGTTAGCGTAGTACTTTCAATGTATATCGCAACCGCACTAATAGCGCTGGCTATTTTCATTGCCCAAATGTATTCTTATGCAACAGCAAATACTGATTTTAGTGTGTTACTGTTGCACATGAATGACCTAGACAACGAAAAGTATCCAATCGGCACAAAGCGCCCCCCCTTCTTCCACATTCGGAGGTTCATGAAGCTTCCGAATGCCCATCTCTATATTGTATAATAAGTTAATACGTGCATTTGTGTATCGCCTGTGTGCTAGTTGCTAAGTCAGTTTAAAAGTAGGTTTCAAAGGACTATATAGAAATTTAAATCCCTTTTAACCAAATAGATATATCACAGCCAATCAGGAAACAGTTTAAGCAAGTTAGATAGAAGCTGATTAAACTCGGGTCCTTTGGAAGCTGATGAAAATTGGTTCAATTCTTTTACAGCAGAATTTATATAATTAGCTAGACTTTTTGGTTAATTTGAGATTGTTGAGCTTTGTGAGAACCCCCCCCCACACACACACACGATTGTACGCAGAATGCCTAAAAAGCCTACAAAGCTTACACAGGTATTCTAGAACCTTATTGCCAAAAACTATTTCACTTGTCAAATGCCACTTTCTAAAATAATTACGTATTCATTTTCTACCCTTCAACTAATGACCTCTTTTCCCAATAAGCCTATTTCTAAAATGGTTTCAGTCCAAAAAACAAATTACATGTACTTCCATAAATCAGTAAATGCTTGAAGGTAAGTGAACTTTTCATAGTAATAAAGTACTTCCCATTTAATCCCTCTGTGAAACCCAGTGTCTATATAATTCCTGTTACCACATGTGAACCAAGTAATTAGACAGTGCTTAAAGTAGACTATTATCTATGAGTCTCCTCAAGATGGAATTGAAAAGATAACAACTAATTACAAGTTGTATACAAAAGCAAGGTCATATCTAAGAGGACACTTTAAACATTCCCCAGACTACAAGTATTTAAAACATACTGAGAATTAGAGGGAACTACACAAATCTAGTTATGCAGGAATCACAAGAAGCTAATGCAAATTTTTGCTATTTAAATAAAGTTTACCAGCTTTTAGCTAAGTGATTTTATTGATTGCATAGTTCTAAATACAGTATTATATATCTAGTATATCCGTCATTTTCATATTTAGTATATGCTTAGTTTTATGAATGTTTACTCATTGCAGTTATTCTGTTATCTTTTAATTAGCCCATAGAAAAGTCATATTTTCAAAAGTACGAAGATACTGGCCTCTATTTATGAAAGGTCTTGCGGACCTGATCCGACAGTACGGATCAGGTCCGCAAGACCTTGCTGAATGCGGAGAGCAATACGCTCGCCGTATTCAGCATTGCACCAGCAGCTCACAAGAGCTGCTGGTTGCAACGCCGCCCCCTGCTGACTCGTGGCCAATCGGCCGCCAGCAGGGAGGTGTCAATCAACCCAATCGTATTAGATCGGGTTAAATTGAGGCGATTTCTGTCCACCTGCTTAGAGCAGGCAGACAGGGTTATGGAGCAGCGGTCTTTAGACTGCTGTTTCTGGCGAATCTGAAGACTCGCCAGAAAACACAGGCCATCAAGCTCCATTCGGAGCTTGATAGGCCCCAATGGCTGGCATGTAGGAAAACATTTAATGAATAAGATTAGTGTTTTTTGTGAAATGAAAAAGGTGTTGATATAACTTGTTATATGTCTTAAATTGACATAAAACCCTATTTTATACACTTTTCCAATGTATTCCTGGTATCTGATTTGCTTCACTCTCTTGGTATACTTTGCTGAAAAGCAAAATTGGTAGGCTCAGGAGCAGCAATGCATTACTGGGAGCTAGAAGCTGATTGGAGTCTGCACATATATGCCAATTGTCGTTGACTCACAGGATGTGTTCACCTAGCTCACAGTTGTGTATTGCTGCTTCTTCCAAAAAGTATACCACGAGAATGAAGCAAATTTTATAATAATAGTAAATTGGAAAAATGTTTGAAATTGTATGCTCTATCTTGAAAGGAAAAAAAAAAGTTTTTATGGCCCTTGAAGTTACTTACATTACATTTACTAAATTAGAGTAATGTCTCTAGATATTTAGTTATAGATATCTTATAACACACACATATATATATATATATACACACAGTATCTCACAAAAGTGAACGCCCACATATGCTTGACTGGCAGCTCTTAATAGCTAACGGTCTAAGGAAAGGTAAACTATGCTACAGTATCTCACAAAAGTGAATACACCCCTCACATTTTTGTAAATATTTTATTATATCTTCATGTGACAACACTGAAGAAATGACACTTAGCTACAATGTAAAGCAGCTAGTGTACAGCCTCTATAACAGTTTAATTTTGCTGTCCCCTCAAAATAACTCAACACACAGCCATTAATGTTTAAATCGTTGGCAACAAAATTGAGTACACCCGCAAGTGGAGGGTGAGTACTCCCCGGTGTCATGTGACCCGTTAGTGTTACAAGGTCTCAGGTGTGAATGGGGAGCAGGTGTGTTAAATTTGATGTTATCACTCTCACACTCTCTCATACTGGTCACTGGACGTTCAACATAGCACCTCATGGCAAAGAACTCTCTGAGGATCTGAAAAAAAGAATTGTTGCTCTACATAAAGTTGGCCTAGGCTATAAGAAGATTGCCAAAACCCTGAAACTGAGCTGCAGCACAGTGAGCAAGACCATACAGCGGTTTCACAGGACAGGTTCCACTCAGAACCGGCCTCGCCATGGTCGACCAAAGAAGTTGAGTGCATGTGCTCAGCGTCAAATCCAGAGGTTGTCTTTGGGAAATAGATGTACAAGTGCTGCCAGCATTGCTGCAGAGGTTGAAGGGGTGGGGGTTCAGCATGTCAGTGCTCAGACCATACGCCGCACACCACATCAAAATTGGTCTGCAAGGCTGTCGTCCCAGAAGGAAGCCTCCTCTAAAGATGATGCCCAAGAAAGCCTGCATGAGGTCCGATGAGACCAAGATAAACTTATTTGGTTCAGATGGTGTCAAGCATGTGTGGCGGCAAACAGGTGAGGAGTACAAAGACAAGTGTGTCTTGCCTACAGTCAAGCATGGTGGTGGGAGTGTCATGGTCTGGGATTGCATGAGTGCTGCCGGCACTGGGGAGCTACAGTTCATTGAGGGAACCATGAATGTCAACATGTACTGTGACATACTGAAGCAGAGCATGATCCCCTCCCTTCGGAGGACTCGGCCGCAGGGCAGTATTCCAACATGACAACGACCTAAAAACACACTTCCAAAATGACCACTGCCTTGCTAAAGAACTGAGGGTAAAGGTGATGCACTGGCCAAGCATGTCTCTAAACCTAAACCCTATTGATCATCTATGGGGCATCCTCAAATGGAAGGTGGGGGAGCGCAAGGGCTCTAGCATCCACCAGCTCCGAGATGTCGTCATGGAGGAGTGGAAGAGGACTCCAGTGGCAACCTGTGAAGCTCTGGTGAACTCCATGCCCAAGAGGGCTAAGGCAGTACTGGAAAATAATGGTGGCCACACAAAATATTGACACTTTGGGCCCAATTTGGACATTTCCACTTAGGGGTGTACTCACTTTTGTTTCCAACTTTTTAGACATTAATGGCTGTGGGTTGAGTTATTTTGAGGGGACAGTAAATGTACACTGTTATACAGACTGTACACTCAATACTTTACATTGTAGCAAAGTGTAGTTTCTTCAGTGAAACATATATTATAAAATATTTACAAAAATGTGAGGGGTGTACTCACTTTTGTGAGATACTGTATATATAAACTATTTTACTTCTGGTTATGAAATATATTGAGTAGAGTAGAAAAGAATGGAGCAACATAAAGAGATGTGATTGTATGTCCAAGAAAAGTTTTCTCCTTGAAAATTGTTTGTGAATAAAGATTGAACTCCTGGGAAACACCTGACATCTATAAACCATGCAACATTCTCTGTGAATATTATGGAAGGCCTAGTCAGGGTAACCTAAAGGCAGAGTAAAGGCTGTTTAGAGGGATGGTTAATGAGAGAGTTGGGTGGACTGAATGTATGGATGGTTTGCCTATCATGGTTTTTCATGATTGGGTGTGGACAATTTGTTATAAAGTAGAGGCTTTCTGGGCAAATAAACAGTAGGACAGAGCTAACAATTTTGTGACTGGCGGGTAACTCTGAAATTGAGATGTTACCTATGTAATAACAACTGTGTTTTCAAAATGTACATAATGAAGATGAATGCGCAGTCAGCGTGAAGCAGAATCAAGAACCTGTTGTCACTTGTGGGGTACATGCACTGTCTCCAGTCATGGTGTGCTCTATAATGGTACCTGGAGGGGCAGATTCTCTAAAGATCTCTAGGTTGGTGAGATTATTATTATCATTTATTTGTATAGCGCCGCCAAATTCTGTAGCGCTGGGTACAATGATAGGGGTATACAGTACCAAGGATTTGTGATAAAATACAAACATAACAAATCTAGTACAGGAGGAAGAGGGCCCTGCTCCAGAAAGTTCACAGTCAACAGGTTTAGGGTGCAGAGACATAAAGTTGGGGTAGCTTGTCACATCGGTTGTAGTTGCAGCAGTGAGTCAGGCATAGGTACATAATATAGAAAATACATTCACAAAAATAACTGTAATGCATTTTAAAAGGTCTAATTTAAATCCAGAAAATAAAAATATACTTTTTTAATATCTATTAAAATATATATATTTTTTCAAATAAACTTTATTGACAGAACTAGCAAAACATTCTAAACGTCAATGAGGTAACTTCTCTTGCAATACTATACTATGAGTAAAATCATTATAATGTTTTCTTAAAATAATTATCTCCAACTGAAGCCACTGAGTAATGTTTAAATAATCATAACTGTACGCCAGTCTTTGCCCTGATATATTTCCTCATAAGACAATTACAATTAAATATGTGGTCAACATAGTATATAAGTAATTGATACACAGAAAGAGAACTGTTTTAAAATGAGTTGGTTTTGCCCGGGAGAGTTATTAACACTAGTAAAAAATGTATGAAATTACATTAGCCAGTTCTAATTGCTCTGAGCTTGGTTTAGTACCTTTATGTGTGTAGTTTATGTGTCATGATAAACCTTTCACATGTAATATCTCATTTATAGTATTCTGCAACCTCTAGGATATCCCTCTAGAGAACTTTTTACGACACCATTTCAAGATGACATACGCAACACCTCAGACACTTTGTGCTAGCCATTTATTTCCTGAGAAAGATATTGTTTTTCTCAAAGGCAGGAGATAGAGCGCCACAAATTTAATTTCCATGTTAAATAACTAAATGAAAAGTACTTTACTAGAACAAAATAGTAATATTATTAATTGATGAGGTGCAGATGCAGTGTTGAAACTAAATATTTAATTAGCACAGCAATATATATCTATCTGTATCCACCAATGGTAGCAGGAGTGCAGTTGGACTCTGCTCTGCCCCAAACCATTATTTAGCATTATTTAGTCTAGGGATAGTCAAGTCAAAATTTAACTTTCATGATTTAGATAGAGCATGCAATTTTAAGCAATTTTCTAATTTACTCCTATTATCAATGTTTCTTCATTCACTTTGTATCTTTATTTGAAAAAGCAAGCATGTACGCTTAGGAGTCGGCCCATTTTTGGTTTAGCACCTGGGTTGCGCTTGCTGATTGTTGTCTAAATGTAGCCACCAATCAGCAAGCACTACCCAGGTGCTTAACCAAAAATGGGCCGGTTCGTAAGCTTATATTCTTGCTTTATCAAATAAAGATACCAAATCAACAAAGAAAAATTGATAATAGGAGTAAATTAGAAAGTTGCTTAAAATTGCATGTTCTATCTGAATCATGAAAGTTAAATTTTGATTTTGACTAAACTACCCCTTTAAGACACTAAGAGGTGTCGATAGTTAAAGAAGATTGCACTCAAAATTCATGCAATAAGGGCCAGATTATGAGTGGAGCACAAAATTTCCTTTTTTCGTGAGCGTGATATTTGTTCTCTACTCGCAATACCAGCGCATGCAAATGTGTGCTGGTATTATACGTACAGCGCAATGCGAACACGACCTCACGTTCGCATTGCATGAAAGCTTTGCACTTACGAGAGCGCGCTTCCATAGGCTGATAGTCATGGCAGAGAACCCAGTGCAGTGAAGGGGGTAAGTCACGCAGTGATGGGCAGCAAAGTTAAAATATGTTGGAAACAGAAAGAAAGCTCCTCATGGTGTGGATAACTCTAAACAGTTGTATGGCACAATGACGGTTAACAAGTGAAATAATACTCACAAGGAAATTGGCACTCTTATTAAAAGAAGTGCGAACAGGCAGGCTGACGTTTTCAGCAGTCAGTACGCTGAGGTTGAAGTAGTTTGATCTGTCTCAGATCCAGCTATCAGCTCTCCACAGTCAACGACCAGGGATCCCTCTGTCTGCAAATGGTTAATGCAGATTGTTTCTAATAAATACGGTGAACACCGTACAAGCTGCAAACAGTTTAGAGAGGAAGCTACTGGTGGAATATCGGCAACATTACAAAAAGGCTACAAACAAGATGGTATTTATTTGAGCTTAAAGCTTTATAGTATTGGTTTTGTACTAATATCCTCGCTGACTAGTAAGGGCAACCAATTCTGCTATTGTCCCTAGACATTTAGGGCCAGATTACGAGTGGAGCACTGACAGTAAGCGAAAATGGGTTTATCGTGGGTGTTTGCGTACATCGGGTTTTTCGCTTCTATTACAATCTATTATTGAACTGGTGTTGGGAAAGCGAGTCCTCAGAACTCTGGTTAAATGTTTTGCAAAACAAAAAACTGTCAGAAAACAAATACACAAAAAATACATTAAAAAGTTCTGTTACACTCATAATAACACTATCTAATAAAAATGATGTAAAAAAATATGGCACAAAAAAAGATATAATGGCTCAAAGATATGAAGTCTCAGGTGTTAGGAAAAAAAAGGTCTGCAAAGGGCTTTAACATATACGTAGATGTCTAAATATGGATATAGATATATATATATATATAAATAAATAAACATATATATATATATATATATATATATATATATATATATATATATATATATATATATATGTTTATATGTGTGTACTTAGGAATTTATGTATTTATATGTCTATATATGTATTTACAGATATATATCCTATATAATAAAAGGCCAGGTATGTTTGTCCGATGCAGTCATGCGCAGTAGAGACTGCACAAGGACAAACATACCTAGCCTTAAGGATCAGACAGCAGAGAGGGTGGGTGGAGCCGAGGGCGTGGCCAACCGAGAGCGTTGTGATATGGGCTATTATTTTAGCTTTTATATTACCCCCCTTTTTTCGTCTGTAATCTGTATTTCTGTTTGTGGGAGCAGGACAATAAAAAAGCTTAAGGGACTAGATCTGGCTACTCTTTTAAAACTTTACACCCCAATTGATATTTTGCATAGCAACCCCAAAATAAAAGATCTTTGGCCTCCCCTGCACATAAAACGTACACGCACACACAAGCATCACCCCCACACATATATATATATATATATATATATATATATATATATATATATATATACACACACTGTATATTTTTTTGTTCCTCGATTTAGGCAGAAATTATCATTTCCATTAAACGTATTCACACTTCTGTAACATAATAACCATCCTAAATAAGTCTAAGGGCACTTTAAAGCTTATATATACTTTCTAATGCTAAGGAAATAGTCATGTTACTTTTATTAAATGCTAAATACATATATTATCAACACAACTACCACTTTGACACCTATGCTTTGTTTATTGTAACAGCGAATACTGTTGTACTTTTTTTTATCCATACACTTTCAAGGCTAAAAAAGGATGAGAAAAATCCACATGCAATTATGGCCGAATTGCATCATTCAAATTACAGACAAAGATACATGAATTTAATTGCTAAAACATTTATGAAATCTATGTCTGTGATTCCAAACCATCTTAAGATAGCAGCTCAGACATAGCTAAGGGGGAGGAATTAAGCATTAAATCACAATGACATAAACATCAGTTTCAACAAAAAAAACATCTTACGTTGACTGATTTCCAGTTTGCAACTGTCCATCATCATCGCCAATTTCCATCCAAAATCTATGATGTTACGGAATTAGAAATTACAACACATCACAATTTGTATGACTGATGTTTCCTCTCTCTCTCTTTTTTTTTGTAATCAGTTTGATGGGGATTTAGGGAGGTTTGACACCACAGATATAAATTGCATGGCATTTGGAGTAAAAGGCAAAAAAGCCAAAAAAAAAACCCATTTAATTGGATCTTCCAACATTGTTCTCAGCTATCCAGATGGTTAATAAGTCTAAATGTACATACTCTCTGTACATCAAAGACTGGCTCTGCTTGCAAACTGTTCTTCGAAACATATCATTTGCTTCAAATTATTCTGTTTGATGTCCACAGTTTCAGCCAGCCTAATGACCCAATCTACTGTCACATATCCTACAAAGATACCATGATGCAGCATTAAAAATGGTATATTTAGCAGGACCACAAACGTACAGATGGATAAATAGGTAGCAAAATTGGTTGCTTTAGGCTAAACATTTTTATTTTTTAACTTAAATGAAAAAAAAAATACACAGTTCTTTCAATCGTCTCTTTTAAAGCATTACTTTATCCTACAGTTTCTGAGAAAAACCCCAAAATAAAAATATTGAAAGAAACCAGCAGTAAATATATATCTTTCTGCATTTTTGAAAATAGAAGAGATAAAGACACAATCGTTTAGCAGAAATTGTGATAGGGATGATTTTTACAATTTGAATTTGGGAAATAAAATCTTGTTTCAATTTGCTTAAAACAAATTAAAACAATATGGCAAGATTGCATTCTAGTTGTATAACTAATAACTTACTAACTAATATATATATATATACACAAGCACACACACACATACAGTGGTAGAAAAATATCACTATAGTTTACTAGTTATGGGGCTAATAGTTACTATGTGCACTATAGAGGCAGGAATATTTATGTTTTGCCTTTGAATTATTGGCCTTACTTAAAGGGACATGAAACCCAAAAATTTTCTTTCATGATTTAGGTAGAACATACAATTTTAAACAACTTTCCAGTTTACTATTATCAAATTTGCTTTTGGTATCATTTGTTGAATGAGAAGCCATGCACTACTGGTTTCTAACTGAACACATGGGTGAGCCAATGACCATCAGTATATACAGTATATGCAGCCACCAATCAGCAGCTAGAACCTAGGTTCTTTGCTGCTCCTGGGCTTACCTAGATAATTCTTTCAGCAAAGGATAACAAGAGAAGCAAGCAAATTAAATAAAAGCAGTAATTTGGAAATTTGTTTAAAATTCTGTCTAAATCATGAAATCTTTTTTTTGTGGTTTCATGTCTCTTTAAGGATGGACCTGCTAAAGAACTTTGGGTATTTGCCACAGAAAGTACATGTCATAATATTTTAAAAACAAATATAAATCACAACCTGAATATAAAATATTTGCTAATTGTCCCATTTTCCCAGTGACAATCCCAATGTTTAGCCTCCTGTCCTGTAATATGACTGTCCTTGGAGCCCCAAGTTTAGAGAGGGTATGAAATCCCAAGACACAGATTGGAGTATAAAATATATATATTTTTTTATTAGAACATGGATAAAAAGAGCTGGACGCTCCAAGTCACAGTGCAAAATGGAAAAAAGTAGAAAGAGCGTGGCACCAATGGCTTACATGTTTTGGCTGATAGCCGTAATCATAGCCTAAGGCAGTGTTTTTCAACCAGTGTGCCGTGGCACACTAGTGTGCCGTGAGAGATCCTCAGGTGTGCCACGGCAGACTGACAACAGTGTGACATATTTTTTTAACTTTGCTTGTTTTTTACTCCCAGTGCAGGGGTAGTTTGTAGGAGGCATGGCATAACAGCACATTACATACAGTATGTGTGGTGTGCCACAGGATTTTTTAATGTAAAAAAGTGTGCCACGGCAAAAAAAAAGGTTAAAAATCACTGGCCTAAGGTGCCATACCTGAGTGAACACAATAAAAACCTTTAGAAACAATCTGATAGGCTGAATAGCCTAATGAAAAAACACGCCCTACTCTAAACCCTAAATAGGAGAGTAAATTAACCCTTATGTACAAGCAAAGGTGCTATTGATACAGACTATGCTGAAATGAGGATAGTGGACAAAATAGATTCAGTTTTACATAGAAACAGTATAAAGGGTGTGAATATACTATTATGAAGTACCACAAATAAACAATAGGATGAAACAGTAGGAGGCTCCTAAACTTAACTATAAATAAACATATAAACCCTTTTAGTATATATATCTATATATAAATCTATAGGATTATGCCTATTAGAATATGCCAAACAAAGAAAGGTAAACACATATGTAAAGAAACTCTAAAATGTTATATATTGTATAGTGTATAGGAATGGAACATATCGCTAATATGTCAGAAGAAAGGCAATAGATAGAAAATATAAAATGCAAGAAATAATATGTTTGAGGTGAACTGTAAGTGTTATAGATTCACTAAGGGACACAAGCTGTAGAAAGACCCAGAGAGAGGCGTTGGCTGAGCTAGGTGTAAAGGAAAATATTATTATTTATGTATTTATTATTATTATTCCCAGTAATTAATGAAATCATATCTGGAATTAAGGCCATTTGGAAGCCTATTCATTTACGCTTAGATGGACCGCTATAGAAAAAGCCTATAATTTCACGCTTAGCCAGAATACTCTCAAGGTTACCACCCATAGAGGGAACCTTGGCTTTTTCTATAGCGGTCCATCTAATAGAATCAAGACTGCTGTTGTGCCTGGTAGCAAAATGTTGCACCAAGGGGGTAGTAGACTTGCCGTTGTTTATTGTAGACATATGCTCCCTTATGCGGGAGTTGATGTCCCTTGAGGTGAGCCCCACATATTGAAGATTGCAAAGGGTACACGTTATAAGATAAATAACGTGAGTGTGAGTGCAATTGAGATATGACTTAATGGGATAACTTTGGCCACTTACTGTAGATTTAAATTCAGATGTAATTTGTACATATTTGCAGGGCTTACACTTTCTGTGGCCACATCTGAACATTCCTAAAAGTGTGAGCCATGAACTTGATTTGTGTGTAGTCTGTTTTAACTGAGTGGGGGACAGTATTGAGGCCAGAGTGGAACATTTTTTATTTTGGTGAGTTTGTCAACCGCAGCTAAAAGTGGGAAGTGTCTTTTCACAATGCTGCATATTTGGGAGTATTGGGCGCTGAAACTTGTCACAACATAGACACCTTTAAAGTCACCAGTCCTGTTTTTGGGTTTGTCTAATAGCATCGAATTTCTGGAGAGACATTCTACTTGATGTTTGGCCTCTTTAATATGACTATTAGTGTATCAACGCTGTTTAAGTCTCTTCTCCAGAAGCTTAGCCTCCTGCATGTAGTCTTGCTGTCTAGTACAATTTCTCTTAAGCCTCATAAATTGGCCTTTTACCACAGCATATGATGTATTCTTAGGATGGCAGCTGGACGCATGCAGGAGTGAGTTGCTGGAGATAGGCTTGCAGTAGACTTTGGTAATGACGGAACCATCCAGGTTCCCTGTCAGATCCAAATCAAGATAATTAATGTTAATATAATCTGTGGTGTGAGTGAAACTGAGATTTAGCTCATTGGTATTGAGCCACTCCACAAACTTCGGTATATCCGAAGGGGGACCAGACCAGATGAAAAGTAGGTCATCAATATATATCTTTTGTAAAAATGTATATATGACCTAAAAGGATTACTGTCTCCATATATGCTCTCAAATTTCCAGCTGCCAAGATACAAATTCGCATATGAGGGGGCAAATTTTGCACCCATGGCAGTACCGCATTTTTGAAGATAGTAGTTTCCTTCGAAATAGAAAATAATTATGTGTAAGAAGGAATTCTAAAACCTGAGCAATAAATGCTTCGAACTCAGATGTATAGTTAGTATAATGTTCCAGAAAATATTTGACTGCCAAAATACCCTTAGTGTGGGGTATGGAAGAGTATAAGGACACAGCATCCACTGTAATCCAATGAAAATTATTCTCCCATGTAAGCTCAGCCACAATATTAAGGATGTGTTTAGAATCCCTAGTGTATGAAGGAAGAGTGTTGACTAAGGGCTGGAGAATACCATCAAGCCATTGAGAAAGCCTCTCAAGGAGGGAATCAATCCCACTCACAATGGGACGACCTTTGGCACAGATAAGAGATTTATGGACCTTAGGAAAATGGTGGAACATAGGAGTCTTGGGATAAGGTACATTTAAAAAAGATTCTGTTTGATCATCAAGAAACCCATGCTCAACACCATCATCCAGAATGTCCAGCAATAGTCTCTTATATGTAGAGGTGGGGTTAGATGGAAGAACTGAGTAGTCGTGTGGGTTATTGAGTTGGCGAAGTGCTTCAGTCACATAATCTACTCGGTTCATGACTACAGTGGTGCCACCTTTATCCGCCGGATGTATCACTATATGTGTGTTTTGTTGAAGAGATTTCAGGGCCTCTCTTTGTTTTTTAGGCAAGTTCTGTGTCAATTTGCCAGGGTTATCTCTTAAGGACTGAAGGTCCATCTCAATTCTGGAGTGACCTGGGAGCCCATCATGCATTGTAAAAATGTACATTGAGGTGTCTTGGCATGGGTGCCTAGCTGTGGGAATCAAACGTGGGGTCTTTGTTGGTCTTATGTATGTATTTGTTTGCATATTGTTGCATCTTAGTCTCCTGCACTTTACCTTAGAACAACAGAATAATAAAAAAAATTGAATTTCCTGCAGATAATAGATTAGATTGAATGACACATCGATTAAAGGACCATTATATACAGTAAACTTGCGTAATCAACAAATACATAATAATAAGACAATCCAAAAACATTTACTTTGAATTTCAAATGAGTACTAGAATTGTTCCTGGAAAATGTCAAAATGAATTCCATTATCCCTCAACCGGTATCATGTGACATACATCAGTCAATCACAAAACATATATTCATATATACTGTACAGTGTACACTCTTGTAGTACTTCTGATTTTAGTGTTCCTTTAACATTCTGTGTATATTGTGGGCAATTTATTCGGAGGAGGGTATCTAATGATGGGTGTGGTCAGTACTCCTTAACCTACTTATTTAAAAGGACACTAAAGTATTACAGATGGCCCTCGTTTTACAATGGTTCAATTTACACCGTTTCAGAATAACAACCTTTTTTCCAGTCATGTGACTGCTTTTGAAAAGCATTGAGAAGCAGTGCATTTATTAACCCCTTAATGACCACAGCACTTTTCCATTTTCTGTCCGTTTGGGACCAAGGCTATTTTTAAATTTTTGCGGTGTTTGTATTTAGCTGTAATTTTCCTCTTACTCATTTACTGTACCCACGCATATTATATACAGTTTTTCTCGCCATTAAATGGACTTTCTAAAGATACCATTATTTTCATCATATCTTATAATTTACTATAACAAAAACAATTATAAAATATGAGGAAAAATTGAAAAAAAAAACACTTTTTCTAACTTTGACCCCCAAAATCTGTTACATATCTACAACCACCAAAAAACACCTATGATAAATAGTTTCTAGATTTTGTCCTGAGTTTAGAAATACCCAATATTTACATGTTCTTTGCTTTTTTTGCAAGTTATAGGGCCATAAATACAAGTAGCACTTTGCTATTTCCAAACCATTTTTTTTTTCAAAATTAGCGCTAGTTACATTAGAACACTGATATCTTTCAGGAATCTCTGAATATCCATTGACATGTATATATTTTTTTTTAGTAGACAACCCAAAGTATTGATCTAGGCCCATTTTGGTATATTTCATGTCACCATTTCACCGCCAAATGCGATCAAATAAAAAAATTGTTCACTTTTTCACAAACTTTAGGTTTCTCACTGAAATTATTTACAAACAGCTTGTGCAATTATGGCACAAATGGTGGTAAATTCTTCTCTGGGATCCCCTTTGTTCAGAAATAGCAGACTTATATGGCTTTGGTGTTGCTTTTTGGTAATTAGAATGCCACTAAATGCCACTGCGCACCACACGTGTATTATGCCCAGCAGTGAAGGGGTCAATTAGGGAGCATGTAGGGAGCTTTTTGGGGTAATTTTAGCTTTAGTGTAGTAGACAACCCCAAGTATTGATCTAGGCCCATTTTGGTATATTTCATGCCACCATTTCACCGCTAAATGCTATCAAATTAAAAAAAACGTTAAATTTTTCACAATTTTAGGTTTCTCACTGAAATCATCTACAAACAGCTTGTGCAGTTATGGCACAAATGGTTGTAAATGCTTCTCTGGGATCCCTTTTGTTCAGAAATAGCAGACATATATGGCTTTGGCGTTGCTTTTTGGTATTTAGAAGGCCGCTAAATGCCGCTGCGCATCACATGTGTATTATGGCTAGCAGTGAAGGGGTTAATTAGGTAGCTTGTAGGGAGCTTGCAGGGTTAATATTAGATTTAGTGTAGAGCTCAGCCTCCCACCTGAAACATCAGACCCCCCTGATCCCTCCCAAACAGCTCTCTCCCCGCCCCCCACCCCACAATTGTCCCCGCCATCTTAAGTACTGGAAGAAAGTCTGCCAGTACTAAAATAAAAGCTATATTTGTTTTTTGTTTTTTTTAAAAGCATATTTACATATGCTGTTGTGTACGATCCCCCTTAGCCCCCAACCTCACTGATTCCCCCCAAACAGCTCTATAAACCTCCCACTCTAACTTAATGGGTGCCATCTTGGGTACTGGCAGCTGTCTGCCAGTACCCAGTTTAGAAGAAAAAATGTTTTTTTTAAATTTTTTAAACTTTTCTGTAGGGTAGCTTCCCCCCACACAAAACCAACCCCCCACCCCTCCACGATCTCTTTTTGTGCTTTTGCACAAACAAGATTAGGCCACTTTTTACTAAAAACATTTTCCGTAGTGTAGCGGTTCCCACCCGCTCCCGCCCCGTGCCCGCCCGCCACCCTCCGTGCGTGCCCCCGACAGTCCCGCCCCCGATCCCGCCCCCCTTGACGTCACACGGCACACCGATGGCCGCCCACCCGCCTCCCAAGTCGGCTCCCACCCACCAACGATACCGGCCATCGATGTCCGGTGCAGAGAGGGCCACAGAGTGGCTCTCTCTGCATCGGATGGCCATGTAAGGTTATTGCAGGATGCCTCCATATCGAGGCATCACTGCAATAACCGGAAAGCAGATGGAAGCGAGCAGGGTACGTCCTCAGGCGTTAACTGCCTTTTTTTTGAGGACGTACACTGCACGTCCTCGGGCATTAAGGGGTTAAAATAGCCAGTAGGTGGAGCTGTCCGCTTGTGTTGCAGCAAAGCCAAGCAAGCTGAAATTTATCAGTTTAACCAGACCCGAGCTATCGAGCAGATTTCAAAGGAACAAGATCTTCCTGTCTATAAATCAGTCCAGATTGGAATGCATAGAAAGAACTGTTTGCAGGAAAATGCAAGTGAAGTCCGTGTTGTGTGATTATTTTATTAGGTTTATAATGCTGTTTAGCAAATGTTTTTGTTAATTTAACTTAGTTTAAGTATATATTCTGTGTTGTGTGCTTTTTTATTAGGTTTATAATGCTGTTTAGCATTTAAAGTCTTCATTTCAAAGCTTTAAAAATAATGTATTAGGTGTTACTTATCACAATATTGAGAGGGGCCTGGAACCTATCTCCCTCACTTCCCTTTGACTTACATTATAAACTGGGTTTCAATTTACAACGGTTTCGATTTACAACCATTCCTTCTGGAACCTAACCCCGGCGTAAACTGAGGGCTACCTGTGTTTTTCTTTCATGATTCAGTATGAGCATAAAAAGTTAATCTGAAAAATCTAATTATGTGCCTGGGCCTGATTCTTATAAGCATTTTACCTTTGGAACTCATTTAAAATTGATACTTTTTTAGATAATTTTATTCTGCAGAAATAAATTTGCCACTTGATAAATAGATACCATTATCTTATTAAGGCTAATGCAATTTAATGCAATGTGAATATTTTACTTAGCCAATAAAGTTAGTTTTATGTGACATAAATATTTATACAAAGTCACTTAAATTATTCAAAAAATAAAACAGTCAAAAATCAGCCTAAATCTCTCAAATAAAATTAAGTTAAGGATTTGCAATTTTTTTATAAGTGTTAAAGCATCTCACCATTAAAAACTGAATTAATATTCATGACAACTCGAAAGGTCATAAAGGACTAATTTGCCTTTCAATGCAGAGATATCTCATGAATTTTCCATGTGTTATAGAAACTGAGTAATAATTAAAGGCTAGTAAAGTACATGTTTGTTTAATATGTTAAGAAATGTTAAGAAGTATGTAAATATATACTTAAAAAATACATTACAATATTAATGAAACAAGTACCACACAAGTCAACTAGCCTAATTAATCTTGTAATAGTCATGTTGCAGATCAAAATTTGTATCACCATGAAATTATTCAATTATTGCATTTAGAAAACTATGATGGCTAGCAATAATTTTGAAATTCAATATCACACTAATAACCATGACAGTCAAATCATATAATGTTAAAGGGGTATTAAAGGGACATGATACCGAATTATTGAAGAATTTGAAAGTAATGCAGCATAGCTGTAAAAAGCGGACTGGAAAATATCACCTGAACTTGGAATGAAGAAGACATTTTGGGGCCGTTTTATCATTGTGCGGGCGGACATGATCTGCTGTACTGGATTATGTCTGCCGCACATTGATAAATGCCGACAGCATAGGCTGTCACCATTTATCATTGCACAAGCATTTCTTGTGAAATGCTTGTGCAATGCCGCCCCCTGCACATTTGCCGCTAGCAGGGGGTGTCAATCACAATAATATTTATTGTTTTAAAAGATAGATAATCCCTTTATTACCCATTCCTTAGTTTTGCACAACCAACACAGTTATATTAATATACTTTTTACCCCTGTGATTACCTTGTATCTAAACCTCTGCAAACTGCCCCCTTATTTCAGTTCTTTTGACAGACTTGCATTTTAGCCAATCAGTGCGAGCTCCTAGGAACTCCATGTGCGTAAACACAGTGTTATCTATATGAAACACATGAACCAACAACCTCTAGTGGTGAAAAGCTGTCAAAATGCCCTGAGCTAAGAGGCGGCTTTCAAGGGCTTAGAAATTAGCATATACACCTCCTAGCTTTAGCTTTCAACTAAGAATACCAAGAGAACAAAACAAAATTGGTGATAGAAGTAAATTGGAAAATTGTTTAAAATTGCCTGCCCTATCTGAATAATGAAAGTTTGTTTTGGACTAGACTGTCCCTTTAACTTAAGTTTCCAGCAAGCCTAAAGGTTCATGCGGAAACAGCTGCATTCGTAGCTTAATAAAGTTGCCCCTTAAAGGGCCATTATACACTCATTTTTTCTTTGCATAAATGTTTTGTAGATGATCTATTTATAAAGCCCATAAAGTTTTTTTTTTAAAAAAATGTATAATTTTGCTTATTTTTAAATAACATTGCTCTGATTTTCAGACTCCTAACCAAGCCCCAAAGTTTTATTTGAATACCGTCAGCTACCTTCTCCAGCTTGCTCCTGTTTGTGTAAACAGGGAGGGGGGGAGTGTCTTATTTCCCACTTGCAGTGGGCTTTCCAACTGCCTTTTCAACAGAGCTAAACTGAAAGCTTCTAAGTACGTTTTTAAACCATTTTATACTGGATTTTTATATCAGTATCTGTGCATCTTATTCTTTATAGTAGTGTCTATTACATGCAGATGCAGTTATATGAAAATGAGTGTATACTGTCCCTTTAAAGGGGCAGTCTAGTCAAAAATAAACTTTCATGATTCATATAGGGCATGCAATTTTAAACAACTTTCAAATTTACATTTATCATCAAATTTGCTTTGTTCTCTTGGTATTCTTTGTTCAGAGCTAAGCCCTTAAAGGCCGTCTCTTATCTCAGTGCATTTTTACAATTTTTCACAGCTAGACAGCGCTAGTCATGTTTGCCATACAGATAACATTGTGCTCACTCACGTGGAGTTATTTATGAGTCAGCACTGATTGGCAAAAATGCAAGTCTGTCATAAGAACTGAAATAAGGGGGCAGTCTGCAGAGGCTTAGATACAAGGTAATCACAGAGGTAAAAAGCATATAACCGTGTAGTACACTGTATTAATAAAGTAATGCATTCATCACAATCAACCAGCACTCCACCTTTATAACTTCAGTATACTTGTTTTATCCCGGTGTTCTCCTTCGAAGCCTTATCTCCTTTAAATGCTTACAATAGTATAGAGAACAAAAGGAAGAAGTTAGCACTCCTGGTTTATGATGTGAAGACTCTGGCCCATATTTATCAAGCTACGTATGGAGCTTGAAGGGCCGTGTTTCTGGCGAGTTTTCAGACTCGCCAGAAACAGCAGTTATGAAGCAGTGGTCACAAAGACCGCTGCTCCATAACCTGTCCGCCTGCTCTGAGCAGGCGGACAGACATCGCCGGAAATCAACCCGATTGAGTATGATCGGGTTGATTGACACCCCCTGCTGGCGGCGCGAGTCTGCAGGGGGCGGCGTTGCACCAGCAGCTCTTGTGAGCTGCTGGTGCAATTCTGATTACGGTGAGCGTATTGCTCTCCGTATTCAGCAAGGTCTGGCGGACCTGATCCACAGTGTCGGATCAGGTCCGCCAGACCTTGATAAATAGAGGCCTCTTTATTGAACAAACATAGCGAAATTTGCCAAAGCATACTTGACAAAGGGACAGGAACCCCGAAACATTGCTATATTTGTTCACATCCTAACCCAGAAGTACTACCTTATCCTTTTTTTGTCTTAAGTAATTCATTTAGATACCATTAATTATTTCATAGTCTCTCAAGTGGAGAGTTAATAGAAAGATGGAAAAAGTGTTTAATTTGTGTACTGGACTAAACTTAAACTGGCTAAACTGTACTATTAACAATGATGAGGTCATAATTCCAAAATAAGATTCTGTGGGTAGTTTGAGGCATTTTAATATTCTTCAATAAAGTTCCTTTTTTTAAACGTAGCCTTTGTCATGCCAACATCTATTTTAATGTGTTTAATTCATAAGCACGGCAGCACCACAAACTGTGTCTTGGGTGATTTAAATAGACATAAAAGTGTATTATAGCCATGAGGAATCTGTTGGCACTTTATAGATAATTAGTAATAATATTTGTTTATGTATTCATGGCAAAAGAAGTTCATATGTATTTTTTTGTTCGCTATTGCTGTTTCCTAACTACTGCCAATCAATTCTGTATAAATTGTGCTGTACGGTTCAGTATTCAGGGCTCTGTACATAACAAGTTATCATAAACACAAGACAAACCATCAAATCAAAAGACGAACTCAATTCCATTGACCAAGACACAAAGAAAAAGCCTTTTTTTGTCATCATTACACACTGTTTTCTAAGGTCAGAGAGCAGCAGATGGGAATAGAGGGCAAGACTTAACTTCCCAATAGGCCTCTTCTGTTCCACAGCACTCCAGCAGGGGTAGATTATGAATTTCCTGCTCACATAATGAGCATAGTGTTGCCTAAACTTAAGGTGATTGTTTAAATTAGTTGATCATTAAAGTCTTCCCCACAGTTTGGTGGAACTGACAACATCTTAAGGGAGCCAAGAAATAACTCAATATGTTTTATATGACAGCCTATTTGTAAGAGCGATATCTTCCTGTTACGATTAAAAGAGCTATTATATGTAAACTTAAAATGAACTCAGTCCCCTTGTAAAAAAATACCCCAGGTAGTCAACACTATTTGGACCTTGTTTCTCTATTTAGCCATTCAGCTTGAAATGTTTTTGTATAATCACTTCTGTTCCTTAAATTTAGAAATTTGGTATGGCATAAATCTTTACTTGTCTAAACAGAAGGTCAAATAGCTGCATATTGAAAATATATACAAAGAATTGCAGCACGCACAGTGTTCTAAACATCTGTTTATACAAAGAAGAATACATTAAGCAATAAAACTTTATAGATTCTGGTTTTCTACACATAATACACAGCTGTTTCTATGGAGACTGTACAACAAACGTAGACAATGTCTGTTTACAAGACAGCTTTCGTCAGTTATTAGTCAGGCTGCTTATGGGCGCACAAGAGTTTTCTTGTAACAGACATTGTAGGAAATGAAGTCTAGATACTTTGTGTAAAATCTAAAAATAAAAATTGGTCAGAAATCTCTCAATATATATATCTGCAAAACATTAGGCGAACCAGCAAAGCCAATCATATTTACATTTCAAAAAATGGTTCTTGCAGCACAATAAAACATGTATAATATTTTTTTTTTCAAGCAAACAAATTTACTCATTCTTTAGAAAGCCAATTAACCTGGAGGAAACCTCCCCCCTAAAATGGATATCATGTACAAAGAAACATAAAATACACAATGGATGAAGCAAAAAGATGTCAACAATGGGTTAACATATGTTAACTCATCAGTTGTAAGGCATGATCAGAACCAGTATTATTCACTATGCTGCTAACTCACTAATTGCCTGTTCTTCATATTAGCCATCTCTGCTTACTATATATGTGCACTGGGTGGTATTTTTATCTATTCTTTTAAATCACTGTAAAAACATAATAAACTAAATATTGGATAGTAATTTAAACCAAGCCAAGGTGCCCTGAAGTTGCTCAATTTATCACGCTACGGTGGACAGGGGCGTACATTTGCGCCTCTGTCCGCCGCAGCCCACCTCTGGTGGACAGAATTCCGCTGGCAGAATTTAACATTGCACGCAAGCGCTATTTTGCGCTTGTGTGCAATGCTGCCCCCTTCCGGCACACAGCCAATCACTCGCGGGCAGGAGCTGTCAATCTCCCTGGTCGGACGAGACCAGGGAGATTGAAATTCTCCACTTGATGACCGATGCTTTATAAATACGGACTGCAGGTTCTCTTGTGAGAACCCCCTGTTATAGATGAGCAAACCTTTTGATAAATCGAGCCCTTAGTGAGCAAAGCAATAGTGGTTATAAGGGGGGGTCATTCTAAGTTGAACAGTTAACATTTGTTTTTTTATTATTATTATTATTATTATTATTATTATTATTTTTACACAATTTAAAATTATATAACAATTATAAAAAGCCCCCAGGAATAATATAGAGAAATGCAGTCACTGCAAAATGTATAGCTCCCACTGTGTATTATGCACACTAAACTGAAATGAATGATACGGCTTGTCAAGAAGATAACAATATCTCTGATCTGTGAATGTGCACCACTTTTGACATATTGTACAAGAATAATGTTTTGCCCATTCAAGCTCCTCCATTTATTGTTAACCTGATTTTTAAAGGGAAAGTCTACTTGAAAATTGTTATTTAAAAAGATAGTTAATCCCTTTATTACCCATTCCCCAGTGTTGCATAACCAATACTGTTATATTAATATACTTTTTACCTCTTTGATTACCTTGTATCTAAGCCTCAGCAGACTGCCCTGTTATCTCAGTACTTTTGACAGACTTGCATTTTAGCCAGTCAGTGCTGACTCTTAAATAACTCCACGGGAGTGAGCACAATGTTATCTATATGATACACATGAACTGTGAGTGTCTAACTAAAAAACGGTCAAAATGCACTGAGATAAGAGGTGGTTCAACAGCTTAGAAATCAGTTTATGAGCCTACCTAGGTTTAGGTTTCAACAAAGAATACCAAAAGAACAAAGCAAATTTGATGATAAAAGTAAATTGGAAAGTTGTTTAAAATCACATGCCCTATCTGAATCATGAACATTTTATTTTGACTAGACTATCCCTTTAATCAAATTAAAATAGTCAAAATGTTAAGTGCCCTATTTCCGTATGTTTAACAGAACGTGCACACAGTACGTGTAGATAGATGCAGTTTCTTTCTTTCTTTTCTGCCAAGGACGGAGAAGAATTGTACACCACACAAAAGATTTAATTTACCAGAAGTAGAATATGATTAATCAAGCATCAAAAGAGCAAATTCCAGAAAATGCTATTGAAATCCACCTAATGTATTATATCATAAGGCGCACACCGTAGACGATATATCATTTGCTTTATGAATGAGAAGTGTTATATTGTGATGAGCTTTTTAACCTTCCTTTGTAGATCAAAAACTTTGAAGACATTTAAAAGTTGGACTGAAACCATCAGTATCAGTTTCAAACTCCAGGTTTTGACTGGCAGTAAAGTTCCTCTAACCACATAACCCCAGTAGGCTGACGTGAAGGTCACACCTGTGAATTCTGACCTAGCTCTGATTACAAAGATAACCATGGCAGGAAAAACTAATTTTTAACAAAGAGAAGTTCAACAACTCTTTGAAGAAGTGACATTTATGGGATTTCATTAAACACAAAAATATCATTGTCAGTCTTTTCCCGTACTTGAAGGGTTGAAGCAAAATATACATAAAATTTTATTATTATAATACAAAGAGGTACAGGGACATAAAAGCGTCGTAATAGTTATCGGTAAAGCAAGTCAGACATGTTGAAATGAAAGCACATACTAATAAAAAAGAACAAAAACACAATCATTTATTTTATGTTCATTTTTAAATAACAGCCCTTAAATGGCCCTTATATCTTATAAAGGGCACCCTTACATACTCACAGTCTTGTTTGGTTAACAGATTCTACATGCTACACAGTGATTTGCATACAGAGGGGAGGGAGTGGACAAGAGGAGGCAAATACTCACCCCACATTTTTGCTCCTTTATCTAAGCATAAACACCCACTTAAGACAATTTTATTTTATGGTAATGAGCCACTATATATACAGTATATCAAAAAAGGGAAACATATAAACATAAACATATAGAGACATTTAACTGAGAAAGAACAAAGGCTGGAGAGAGGACTTAACGTGTGTCTGGGGTTTGTTGTTATTCCTCATTCAGAGGGAAATAACCTGGTATTTTGGGGCTCCCTGTGTTGCCTTTTTTGTCAGGATCTAACTAATATTCTGCATAATATTTCACTTCTGTGGAAGACATAGTGAGATAAAGAGACTGCACCCTGAGTGGCACTGGACTCTTGAACAAACACAAAAGTATTTTCACCTTTTGTCCTCTCTCATTTGAGTGGATCTCATTATTTTCTTTTTAGAAGATAAAAATATACTTATTAATTGTTTAATAATCCCAAACAAGCTTTGTTTACTATGTTATATTTTAAATGAAATGTCTAAGGTCTATTGGTGCTGGATATCGAAACCACCAGTATAATTACTGAGTACTCAGCTGTCAAATACTCATAATTACTAATCAAATGCACTACTTTTCATTCTAATACCCACACATTCTCCCTTTTGATAGTGCTTTTGCAGTATTGAGCTTTAAGGATTATAAAAGTCTATACTAATTATTATACAATAATAATAATATTATAATGTATTATTATTATTAATAATAATAATAATAATAATAATAATAATAATATATTATAGGGATATCATAATTCTGATTTGTTATCATTCAATAGAGATTATAAATTTAATTTTATGTGTATTGAAAATTTGAGCTCTTCTCCAGGATTTAAAGGTCAGAGATTAACCACAAGGTAAAAAAACCAAAGCAAAGTCACAGCCTATAAGTAAAGTCAAATCAAACAAGTGGTTGGAGCTGACAGACAGGAACAAAGTAAGAAAAAAGTAAGATCAAAACTGGAAACATCAAGTAGTGTGACAGGTCCTAGGAAGTGTTGGACAAAAAAACTACACGTGTTGTGATCCTTTACTAAAAAAAATCAAAGTAAACATTAAAAAAACAGATTTTGTTAAAAAAACTTACTTGTTTTCTTGCAAAATATGGACTTAGAAATTCTCAGTGTAGCCACTGCCCACAGCTAGATAAGGAAGCAGACATACTGAGAACTTAAATTCCATTCTGAGCATGGGCAATAAACCGACTTCCTGTTTCTCTAGCATTTACTGAACAGTAAACGAGCTAAAGTTGCTCTAGAAGATTTAAGACATCAAGCTATATATGGCTTCCTGTAGAGACATCAGTCCCTTTGTAAGGCTGTGACAGGAAGTAATGGACCCTGCACAATTGAAGTAATTTTTTTTCTTTTAAAAAGGTAAAATCCTTTTAAAAGGATAAATAAGGCATATTGCAATCATTTTTATTAAGTATAACCCCCTGCTTAGTGCTTTTTTATTACAACAATAAAACAGACTGTTTAAATTCCTTTATGCATCAAGCATCAGGAATTAAGTTTTGTGTAGATAGGTAAGAACAAGGAGATCATATCTAATTTAACACTACTGAACGTCAATTTTATATATTTCTGCAAATCTGTTTCCAGAAAACCTCTATTAAATTATAAAAAAAACCTGCTGTGTGAGTACCATGACCCATAATTCAATCATATAGACATGAATTGTACAGCAATAGGAAACTCAGTGCTATATGTCATGACCATGCAAAACCTGTATATTTATATTAATCTCTGTATTCAAAGCACTGCTGTTCCTGGGCAGAAAATACCAACAGTAGCAGACCTGGTGCTGCTCTATAAAATGATTTTGAGTATAGATAGATAGATAGATAGATAGATAGATAGATACAATATATAGATAGAGAGATAGATGAGATAGATAGATAGATAGATAGATAGATAGATAGATAGATAAGATAGATGAGCTGGATAGATGATAGATGAGATAGATAGATAGATAGATAGATAGATAGATAGATAGATGATAGATAAGATAGATAATAGAAAGATAGATAGGATAGATGAGATAGATAGATGATAGATGAGATAGATATATGTACCTGCAACCTACACTAATAAAAGGCTCCCCTACATTAGGATTGTACACATTCTACACACAACTATTTATAGATGGCTACTATGGGCCCCTCAGCACTAGCACTTCTGATTGGATCAGCAACATTTTCCGCTCGGGACCAGCAGTGCTCTGTGAGTCCAGAGCAGTACTTCTACTGTGTATTTAACCCCTTTGCAGATTTTTAACGTACAGTAGTCTAGGGTTGCTAGTCTTAAAATAACATGCTCTAACTAATTAAAGCAAGTAACATGCAATTCATTATAAATGGCCCTTTAATATATATAATATCTGTTTGAAGTTGTTGAAAAACTAGCTCTACTTTGATTTACTGTAAAATAATTATTCTTGTCATGTGCTTCACAAGTTGACAAAAATCTATAGCATTTATTTTTTACCTTTTGGAAAAAATAGCATTTAATTGAAAAAAAAAAAAATAGTAACTTTTTTTTTTCTTTCTTTCTTACAGTCTTACCCTAACCTTGCTCCCAGAAGATGTTAATAAATCTCTATATCCATTTGTGGATTCACCTGGAAAAGACCCTGGAGTGCATTTGTCAAAGAAAAGATATATTTTCTTTGATGGTCTGCATCCCTTTTTGCTTGAAGCTATGTCAGGTGGAAGTTTCTACAGGATTCTACAAGGTAATAAATAAAGTCTTTTAAAAAGCTACCATATTGAATCAAGTCAATGTTTTTCTTACTTTTACTAAAAAAAATCAATGTCACCTAAAGAATATCTTGTGTGTAAAAAAAAGGAAAAACGTTTAAAACAGTTCAAGACTTTTCTTTAGTTTTTCACTTTGACAAATGATAAGGGATATCAAAGTGATGCATTCAACGGATATGAAACACAACATGTTTCATGACTGATAGAGGATACAATTTTAAACAACTTTCTAATTTACTTCTATGATCAAATTGGCTTCATTCCGTTGGTATCCTTTCTTGAAGGAACAGCAAAGCACTACTGGGAGCTAGCTGAACACTGCAGGTGAGACAATGGCAACAGGCATATATGTGTAGATTCAATCAGCAGCTAGCTCTCTTTAGTGTATTGCAACTTTTGAGCATACATAGATATGCTTTTCAGCAAAGGATACAGAAAGTAACTAAAGCAAATTACAAGTAAATTGAAAAGCAGTTTACAATAGCATGTTCTATCTGAATTATGAGTTTAATTCTTACTTTACTGTCCCTTTAAATGACCTTTAAATATAGCAGAATTGTAATAGCACTTTCTCTGAATTTTAAATGAGCAGTAGATTTTTTTTCTGAGAAATTTCAACATTTCTTTCTGTTTTCTGACCCCTGTATCATGTCATAGCCATCAGTCAACCATAGACTCATATACGTGTACACTGTGAACTCTTGCACATGCTCAGTAGTAGGAGCTTGTGCATACTAAAAGACTGCACACACAAAAAAAGACTGTGCACAATTTGATAATGGCAGTAAATTGGATAGTCAGTTAAAATGGCATGCTCTATCTGAATCATAAAAGTTTAATTTTTATTTTAGTTACCTATTAAGTTAAATGTATCACTTCTCCTATACCTAGAGTACTACATTATAAGGTATAATTTAAAGTACTTATTGTTTGTTTTTGTATGTTTTAAATTAAGATTGTCCTATTTCTAAATCCTCTAGCCAACCCCTGTGGGTTTTTTGTTTGTTTGTTATTAAGTTGGCTATAGGCAATATAGCCAATCAAAGGCTGTGTTGCTTGAGGTTGTATATTTAATAGCAAGTGCTGATTAACACAGGGGAAACGAAGGAATGAAGTGGTTCTTCAATCTCTTTCTACCCATGACAACAAGTATCCAAGAGCCTGCTCATATTAATGATAATGGTTCAGCCGATTGCCCTCTGATTGGATGTAAAAAAAAGTCAGTGGGAGGTGCCAATCAGAAGGTGCATTAATAAGGTGAGTTGTATTTAAAATACATGGAAATGAATTATGCATAATTAAGATGATACCCGTACAATAGGCACATTTTTAGCTTTAACAATTTGTCTACCCCATAGTTGAACTAATTGGATGCACAATGGTACATATCAAAGCACTGTATATCTTTTGTAAACATCTACATTTCTTTGTTTTTGGTTGTAATAGGGATTATTATAATAGAATGTATTTTATACATTACTTTCTAATTGTCCGTAATAGCTCTACTGTAAAATCTCTCAAGCTGCCTTGTAGATTGTTTATCTACATTCTAAATGGAATTAGCTCCTAATAAAAAAAAAAGTTCAAATGGACAAAGATTCCTAATCATTTTAACATAAGAAAATTGTGTTTTATAAAAATATGAAAAATCACATGCAACTTTGCCAAAAATTGATACAAGGAAAGGTGATGTTACCATATTGAACCCATAAAGACCAGAACATTTGTATCTTCAATTGACCAATATATTCAGAGTTTAAGATGTTGTATGTAATAAGGTTTAAAGGGACAGTCTAGTCCAAAACAAACTTTCATTATTTAGATAGGGTATGTAATTTTAAACAAATTTCCAATTTACTTCTATCACCATTTTTTTTATGGTCCCTTGTGACCATACAGCATAACATTGATGACCCTTTGGAACTCCTCTTACTGACAGTAAAATGTTGTTACTCCATTAAAGGGACATGGTAATGCAGTAATAAAATGTTCTAATTGATTTGAGGATTTTATTAGTGCCTTGAAAGTATGCAAAGTATGTATTTAACCCCTGCAAAAAGGCCTATTAGAGAAAACTTGATTTCATTAACAATAGCATACAGCAAGCTGAAAGCCAGTAATCGGCTTAATTTAAACTGAGCTCAAATTATTGGGTTTATTTTTGCTTTCATCAACTTCAATAGGAAATAAAAACAACCTTCTGCAGATGTAATTTAGCTAGCACATAATGAAAACCTGACAGTTTTGCGATCTGCCAGATGGTGTTATCTTTTTGGTAGCCATTTTAATGTCTCTAATACACGTGTGTAGCCACCAATCACCAGCTGGCTTCCTAGCCTACCTAGGTATGTTTTTCAACAAAGGATACCAAAAAAATAAATAAATTGGGTAACAAGTGTACATTGAAAAGTCTCAACCATGAAAGCTTTATAGTGATTTTCATGTCCCTTTTAAGGGATATGAAACCCAAAAATGTTGTTTCGCGATTTAGACAGAGCATCACTTTTTAAAATATTTGCTTTGTTCCCATGGTATTCTTTGTTGAAGAGATAGGTACCTAAGACAAACAGGATTACTTTAGAGACCATCCTGGAGTCATTTGATGATCATCAAACTGCTTTGGATGTCATTTGCACATCATCAGACATCATCAGGCTTGTAAAGTCATCAGCTAAGGTAAATAAATTCTGGGTGATGACTTCAGAATGATTAGCAGATAACCTTACTGATTACTTCATAAGCATGAACAGTCATCTCATTTAAATATTTTGGCCTGTGGGCATACTTCAGGATGGCTTCTGATGACTAGTCTGGAGTCATCCATTACTTCAGGATGACTTCAAGAAGATCATCCTTTTTGACTAGAGTAGATAGGTGTCTGGAGCACTACAGGGCAGGAAATAGTACTGCCATCTAGAGCTATTGCAAATCGATAACAATTTTGCAAACCTGCTGCCATATAGTGTTCCAGATATGTCCTGAGCTTAACTCCCGTGAAAGTTACCAGGATTACCAGCATTAAAATGCTCCTTTTTTCTATTATGCGGCTTTACAGATTTCAGATAAAATGTGGATTTCTCAAAGTCTTGCAGAGATAAAAATAATTTTTAGAAACATTTTTTGTTGATACTAGGAATTAGACAGCATGTCCATAAAAAATACCTAAAGGGATATTCTAAAGTAAAAATGCAATGCTTTATTTAGTTTGCCCTATGCAACTATGAGGCCTATCTATCAAAGGTCTTGCGGACCTGATCCGACAGTGCGGATCAGATCCGCAAGACCTCGCTGAATGCGGAGAGCAATACGCTCTCCGTATTCAGCATTGCACCAGCAGCTCACAAGAGCTGCTGGTGCAACGCCACCCCCGGCAGGCTCGAGGCCAATTGGCCGCCAGCAGGGAGGTGTCAATCAACCCGATCGTACTTGATCGGGTTGAATTGTGGCGATTCTTTAGACCGCTGCTTCATAACTGCTGTTTCTGGCGAGTCTGAAAACTCACCAGAAAAACGGGCCCACAAGCTCCATACTGAGCTTGATAAATGGGCCTCTATAGGGCCTATCTATCAAGCTCCGAATGGAGCTTGATGCCCCATGTTTCTGGCGAGCCTGCAGGCTCGCCAGAAACAGCAGTTATGAAGCAGCGGTCACAAAGACCGCTGCTCCATAACCTGTCCGCCTGCTCTGAGCAGGTGGACAGACATCACCGCAATTCAACCCGATCGAGTATGATCGGGTTGATTGACACCCCCATTGCCCGCGAGTCTGCAGGGGCGGCGTTGCTGCTGGTGCAATGCTGAATACGGAGAGCGTATTGCTCTCCGTATTCAGCGAGGTCTGGTGGACCTGATCCGCACTGTCGGATCAGGTCCGCCAGACCTTGTTAAATAGAGGCCTATGTGTTCAACCCCTTTGCATGTTTCATGCAAACAATAAAAGAAAGAAATTTGCTCTAAATTGTATTCATGTGCTACTCCTCAGAAGGATACAGTTTTGAGCGAATGAGAAGCGGGCATACATGTGTAAGCTCTAATCTCTGACAGTATACTCATCTAGTGCAGAACAATCTTGTTACTAATTTGATCACATTTAACCTTTTAAAGGAGTTAAATACATAGTAAAAGAAGAAAAGTATATTAAAAATAAAAACAAAAAGAGCATTTTAAACCCTTACCAGAATGTCTCTTAAACATTAAAGTGAATGTCAACTTTCACGAATGAAAGCCCTGTTTTTAAAAATACTATTAAAAACTGGGGCACTTTCATTCATGAAAGTTTACATTGAAGCTGTTCTTTTAAAATACTTACCTTTTATTCCTAGCAAACGTGGAAGACCGGAGCAGCGATTCCTCTGCCCCCAGGACGTCTCTTCTTACTTCAGAAATGACGAATCCGGCTTCCTCCAATCATGGCGTGGCCTCAGGCAATTTTTGCTCTGGGGGGGAAGCCGTTATTGGAGGAAGCCGGATTCGTCATTTCTGACGTAAGAGACGACCTGGAGGTGTTCCACGCTTGCTAGGAAGAAAAGGTAAGTATTTAAAAAAAACAAAAAACGGCTTCAATGTAAACTTTCATGAATAAAATGCACCTGTTTTTAATAGTATTTTTAAGTGCCCCTGTTTTTAATAGTATTTTTAAAAACAGGGCTTTCATTCGTGAAAGTTGACATTCACTTTAAAATAATTTAATATTTTATAGACCTAATTTATACTTAAACAGTAGAAAAGCATAATCCGTAAATGCTTTGTAAAAAGACAATGCAAAAGCAGTTAGTTTAAGTTTCATATGAGTAGTAGATTTCTTTCTAACACATTTTAAAGTTAGTTCTGTTTTTCCTCCCACTGCATCATGTGACAGCCAACAGCCAATCACAAAATGCATATACATATATTTTGTGAATCTTGCACATGCTCAGTAGGTGCTGGTGCCTCACAAAGTATGCACATAAAAAGATTGTGCACATTTAGATAGTGGATGTGAATTGGAAAGTTGTTTAAAATGATTTGCTCTATCTTAATAATGAATGTTTAATTTTAACTTGAGTGTCCCTTTAATATAATTTATTTTTTATTTTTTTTAAACCCCAAAATTTAGTTTAAGATATGCTACAAAATGGTTGGAGATCCACATGCTTCTGTTGCCTAAGGGTTGCCTTGGATTGTTGTAAGTAAGCAAAAATACTTTGTAGTCTTGCTGTTAGAGAGACTGAACTCAATGAATACTCCTGCGTGTGATCATATTAAAGTTTATCTTCCAGCTGCAAAATTAATTCCCAGCCTTCTTACTTAAGTTCCTCAGCACTACCCAGCGGGTTATCTAGATAATCAGCCTTCCACCAAATGCAGGAATGAATATTTGATTATGGGATATGCTACAGGAATGTAACACTGAACAAACAGACTGCTACATAATTAGGTAATACTAGGCGACCTATCTAGCTCAGCTGTATATCTTCGTCATATATGATAGGCATCTTTCTGACAGTGATTGGTGAAGTAACATGATACATATTGTTGCATTATTAACCCTCGTACCCCTAGGGATTTCAGAAAAGACAAGATAATCTTGGTTTCAAAACAAATTTGCAGTCCATCATAAAGATGGGGAGGAAATATCATTGCAATCACAAAGGGTATTATGGAAATAATAAAGAGGTAAGAAAAAAATGATAGAAAACAATTTAGATTCCAGAATTAATGATGCAAAAGTCTACCAAATTGGCTTCACTTCACCACACAACTGTATGAAATTATATATATATATATTAATATTCAGCCTATACAACTATAATAAAAAAAAAAAACAATGAATGAAAATAGAATTGCAAGAAAACACAGAAAAAGAATGGCTGAAATGATATGTCAAGACACATTATTAACCAGTGGGCAGGTGTCCTTGATATGCCCTTTAGTGAAAATACACTAGATCAATATGGCTTATCTAGTGTCTAAAAATGAAAATTGACTATGCTGACAGCCATATTTGTCCTTTATTTAACATAAATTGAAGATCCTAAGTATGGCCATATAAAGATGTGATTTAATTCAGAGTTGAGCATTTTTGAGAAAAAATCCACATACTTGCCTTAAAGGGACATGAAACCCAAATTTTTTCTTTCATGATTCAGATAGAGAATACAATTTTCAACAACATTCAAATTTACTTCTATTATCTAATTTGCTTCATTCTTTCGATATTCTTTGTTGAAGAAATAGCAATGCACATGGGTTAGCCAATCACACGAGGCATCTATGTGCAGCCACCAATCAGCAGCGACTGAGCATATCTAGATATGCTTTTCAACAAAGGCTATCAAGAGAATGAAGCAAATTAGATAATAGAAGTTCATTTGAAAGTTGTTTAAAATGACATGTTTTTTTCTAAATCATGAAAGAAAAAAATTGTGTTTCATGTCCCTTTAAAGGGATAGGAACACGAGCCACTTCACGGTTCTCATAAAAAAAGACAGGTATAGAATAGGTAATATGTGATCCACAGTTAATTGCCAAAAATATGAAACTAAATACCTTTTTTGCCAGTATTTCCTGTACCAGTGTGGTTATGCTGCTTGCCTAAGTCACAGGTGTTTAAATGCAAAATAAATGACCATGCTTGTTGCAAGAGCACAAAGGCACACTTGCATCTTGTGAAAAGGAAAATGATTGATTTATGACTAGTAGAGCTTTATCTCCTACACAGTAAGAAACAACTAACATAGAAAGACAGCTTGTGCCGGTGTAGTGTCGAAATCTGCAACCCGACGGAATGTGTGACTGTGACGTCACCACATTCCTCACCGCACACGTGACTGGTTGACCACCAATCACCTGCTAGAGACACCTCCTTCGTCACGGTCGCACATGCTGTCGGGTTGCCTGACTCGCACTACTGTCACTAAGCGACCTACGCATTGAAGGCTCCTGAGTGCTCACATTGATCCGGGTGGCAAAATTATACAAGCAAAGGAGCTTCACTATTGCAGTGTGTTCTTTTATTCTCCTAAAGCAACTTAAAATCTCTAAGGCACTACACCGGAGGCAGAGTGAAGATGTTGCTTGTGTATGAGGGTGACATAAAGACCTATAGCACAGAGACATATCTTTTAAAGGGTCATGAAACCCAAGATTGTTTGTACTTCCAAAAAAATAGATCAATGTGAGCACTCGGGTGCCTTCGATGCGTAGGTCGCTTAGTGACAGTAGTGCGAGTCAGGCGACCCGACGGAATGTGCGACTGTGACGGAAGGAGGTGATTCTAGCAGGTGATATTGGTGGTCAACCAGTGACGTGTATGCTGAGGAATGTGGTGATGTCACAGTCGCACATTCCGTCGAGTCGCAGATTTCGAGTGTGCAGAAGGGAAACTGCACAGCGCTATCAGGGCAATCCTCATTGGCTGTATCGCCAGCATCTGACAATTACAAAAAAAAAAAAAAAAAGGATGTTGTCTGTGGGCGGCTGGGGGAGCTATGCAATCCTCATTTTGAGAGGTGAACTTTTATTATATATGGGCACAGTGCAATACAACTTTAAACTTTTTTTTACATGCTGATTAAGAAAAGGGGCAGTACTGTGATGATAGCCAGTGTATTGAAAGAAAAGAAAATACATTTTTTTAAGAAAACAAAAGCAATGTATAGGTGATACCTTTAATAGCTAACTAAAAGTGGATACAATTGCAAGCTTTCAGGATACTGAGGTCTCTATGTTAAATATGTTTATTGTACCTTTAAAAGTGCTGTATCAAACCTCTTTACGTATTGTTTTGTCACATTCATTATGGATGTCTAAAATAATACTAACTATATCTGTTTCATTTTTTATTGCTTAAAGATCATACAGTGTTTTGATGCTCTAATAATGATCTATGACCAAAACAAACTAATCTGTTAAAAAAAATTGCATTTCAGATACTGTTATAGAGGGCACCAAAGAGCAGACCAGGAATGCAATGATATGTGGTTCAAATTTGGATCAATATGATCTCTGACCCCTAATGTCACTTACAATTTTGATTATTCTTGGCCTTTATAGATCTAGAACGCGGTTTTGCTATGGACCAGAATTCTAGGCAGAAATATCCATTATGAGTAACATTTAAAAAGAAACTGAAAATGGGACAATGTATTAGGGAGTCTCACATATTTTGCCTTTATAATAAAACTCAATTGTCATGGGGAAAAAATGCTAATTGTCATTGTTTATTTCAAATGGTAAAAAAGCACATGGAGTGTTCTTGGTCTACAGTAAAATTATATCCCTTCATTTCTTATGGTTGCTCAGAAATATACATATTAACTTAGCTAACAACAACTGTCTGCTAATTGCACAACATGAGGTCCATCAACAGCTTCTACATTTTTAATCAGAAAGGTAGTCTTACAATAAAGAACATCACTTACTCAAGATAATCAATTAAGTACAAATCAATGCATAACATTATGCAAATTTTATACACGATCTGCAGGACACAAATGTCAACAGTGTGCATCTGCGAGGTGGTTAAGAAAGGCTCATGATTAGTTAGAAGATCCAGGTTAATTAATGCACCCGGGTATCACTATTCTTGAATCAATTAATTCTATGCCTAAGGGGCATATTTGGCATGTGTTGCAATCTCTTCATTTATCTCGTTTCATCTTCTGCTGCCCGTATCTTTACTTTTTAAGTTGTACTCTAGTGCTGGATTTTATGTGTCTACTAGTGGTAAATATGCAGATGTTGTTTCTTTGATGTGATCCACCAGATGTTCTCATTGTGTTTTCAGTTCTGATGTAGTGCTAGAGTTTAGCCTTTAATTCTTTTTAGTGTTTAACAGATTCAAATGTCTCTGAAATCTCATGGTCTATATAATATAGTTAAAGAATATTACTTTACTTCTACATCTGGTCTACAGAAAAAAAAAGCAAAGTACTTTTGTAGTGTAAAAAACCCCCAAAAACAAAGATTTGTGGTAACTAATAATTTGTTATATTTTTCAACCTGATTACATTTTGTACAAGTAAGTCATTTTAATAACAATAAGATATTTCAGTGTTGATATTTATCTATTTACTAATAAAGAGTAGCGAGGTACTCGTAAATATAACCATATAGTAACAGCATTAGTGTAAGTCAACTATGGGGACCAAAAAAGGTTGAATGCTGACATTACATTTAGATGCTGGAAAATGCTTAAGAGTCTTAGAAGTACTCGAAGACACAAAGTTTAATAATGAAATACAAGATACTTATACCATGCCTAAATAGGGCCGGCTTAACCATGAGACCAAGTGGGTCCAATGGACCCAGGCAGCACTTGACAAGGTGCAGCACTTAAGTGACTGAGTCAGTCACTGACTCTCAGCAACATAACCTAATCATGCACAAAGACACAGAACCGGCCAGGGGCAACATTCAAGGTGGGACAAGTGCATCTCTTCCCTAACTTCCTTTCCACTTATTGTGTTATTGTGCGTAAGCATTGGTTGCATGCAGATAGGCAGGCAGGTGTAGTAATGTCAGCGGCCAGGCTAGTAGGCTGATATGTTAATCATAAATGTACAGGGGGGCATTTTATTCTCAGACCCAGGAAGCACAACATCTTGAGCCAGCCCTGCTTCTAAAACAGAATTGGTGAACCTACCTTCAACTCAAAATCCTCAAACAGTATATTTTTTTCTCATTGCACCAGAAAAACGGTTATTCAATAAAAATGTTTTTCATGATGTTACATTTGTTGGAGGGTTGTAATAAATATATGTAATGACTAGAATTGCTTGCAATGTTTACTGTTAGAACTAGGGATGGGCGAATGTGTTTATATTGAAATTCGAATGTTAGAATGAATGTTATTGTAGAAATTCGATTTACGTAATAGAATGTTGATAAGAACGAATATTCTTAAAAATTCGATTTTCGAATGTTATTTACAGTTTTCGAATGTCACATTCGAATTCGAATGTCACATTCGAATTTGAATGTCACTTTCAAATCCGAATATTACATTTATAAAACACAATTGTAGACTAGAAACACTATTTCGAATGTCACATTAGAATTGAATATCACATTCTAATCGAATATCACATTCAAATTTGAATATTACATTTATAAAACACAGTATTAGACTAGAAATACTATTTTGAATTCGAATGTCACATTCGAATCGAATATCACATTCGAATCGAATATCACATTCTAATTGAATACCACATTTATTGAACACAGTTGTAAACTAGAAATACTATTTCGAATTCGAATGTCACATTCGAATCGAATATCACATTCGAATCGAATATCACATTCTAATTGAATACCACATTTATTGAACACAGTTGTAAACTAGAAATACTATTTCGAATTCGAATGTCACATTCGAATTCGAATGTCACATTCAAATTCGAATATTACATTTAAAAAACACAGTATTAGACTATAAATACTATTTCAAATTCAAATGTAGCATTCGAATGTAGCATTCAAATTCGAATATTACATTTATTAAACACAGTTGTAGACTAGAAGTACTATTTCAAATTTGAATGTCACATTCAAATTAAAATATTACATTTTAAAATTGAATTAATACATAGCTAAACATTCTATTATTCAAACGAATATTTTCTAGTTTTATTGAAAAATTCAAAATCGAAAATTTGAAAATAGAATGTTAGAATGCTATATAAACATTCAAAATTCGATTCGAATGAACGAATGTATCAAAATTCATTTTAAATTTCGAATATTTAGAAACATTCGCCCATCCCTAGTTAGAACATTAAGGTACTGCTGAAATGCTGACTGCGTTATTTGGGCGCTGTTGTACTGTCACATGTGGGATTGATAACTTTTTTGAATGTCACAAATGTCAAAAGGCTCTAGTTGGTCAACAAATATTCATGCGGTTGAGGAAGCAGTGCACTTGGACCATGGGAACTGGTCACAAAATTAACCCCATCGCCAGCAAGCAATTTTGTCACACTACTAAACAGTTTTGCACCACTATTTTATCAGGATATTGGTTTGCATTAAATTGAATGCAATTTAAAAATAAAAACTTTCCAATTTATTTTTATCATCAAATTTGCTTTGTTTTCTTGGTATTCTTTGATGAAAGCTAAACCTAGGTAGGTTCAAATATATTTCTAAGCCATTGAAAGCCGCCTCTTATCTCAGTGCATCTTGACAGTTATAAGTCCTTATTATCTTCAGTATTTTCAATCCATATAGGTGCTAGTTTACAGAGCAACCACCAAGCTCCCAATATGTCAAAGAACATCAAGGCAAGGCAGCACACTTTCCATAGGTGAAGGAGCTTTACTGAATAAAGACAGCAACGTTTTGGGGCTCCTGCCCCTTTGTCAAGCTAAAAAAAAGAGTGCAAAACATCACACTAATATACCGCAATTAATTGTCATATATACAAAACATTAACCCTTGCATCCCTCCCAGGCTGATGAAAGAACCCAAAGTTAAAAACAACTTATGAATAGCAGCTTAATAACCTAAAAACCTGACATAGGAAAGAGGAGAATATTTTTATGAACAAAATATATACCTAAATAAAGATCCTGTTCATCACGTAAAAGGTGCATAGTGTCCAGGATCCAGATCCATTTAACTTCCTTACGTAATGGCGCTTTTAATCTGTCACCCCTTTCACTTTCTTCTTCCCTATCCAAAACTCTATATCTAAGTTTGCTAACGTGGTGTCCCATAGTTTGAAAATGATTGGGGACTGGGAGATGATTTAAATCATGGTTCCTGATATTAGATTTATGTTGACCAATGCGGTCCCTAACCCGCTGGATGGTTTGTTATATATTGGGGAGACCACCCAGCGGGTTAGGGAAACTATGCTGTCTTTTTTTGACAGTTTTTCAGAGTTTGACACTGCTAGTTCATGTGTGCCATATAGATAACATTGTGCTCACTCACGTAGAGTTATTTATGATTCAGAACTGATTGGCTAAAATGCAAGTCTATAAAAAGAACTGAGCTAATGGGGCAAGGCAAAAACAGAGGTAAAAAATAATATAACAGTGTTGGTTATGCAAAACTGGGGAATGGGTAATAAATGGATTATCTATCTCTTTAAACAAAAAAAAAATTCAAGTAGACTGTCCCTTTAAAAAATGTAAGTTGTTCCTATATAAAAAGAGAAAAGTAATCAGCAAAGTTTATCGATCCTGGCACTGTAATTCTGAAATTACACAGAAGAAAATTATGTATAGGGTTGAAATATTACTTATTAACCTCACCCTCCTCTATATTGTTTTTTGTTTTTAATGAATTTTTAGCCATTTCATTCCTATAGTGCAATTTACCAGCTTTACCTTTTGTAAAATGGTTGTGCTATTTAAAAAAAATTGTAATAAAACAAAATAAAAAAATGATTTAACTCACTTGCAGTGAGAGTAGATACAGGCAATTTTTAGTCCTACCTGCTTTTTACAGTACACATTTAGCCTTTATAATTCAAAATCTACATGATCAACAGCTGACATTAACAGTTAAACGCGAGTTATAAGCGGCTGTTTGCACTCCTTGGGTTTTTCGCTTGTATTACAAGTTGAAAGTAAACACGATCGCTTAAGTGCAATTGAAGTTAATGTGTGTCGGTATAGCGCAATCTCAGAGCTCTGATGAACTGTTTCGCTTAACATAAAAGTCACACAAAACGCATCAAAAATACATTACAAAGTACAGTTCAAAAAAATATTGCACAAAAAAAAAGCTTTAAAGGATTCCAAAACTTTCGGTTTTTTTGCATCAACTGACCATCAATATCATATCCTACAAGTTTATATATAATCACATACCTATTTATACTGTCAAACGAAGTTTCTGAACATTATAAAAACTTATTTTTATTTTCTGCGATGACGTCATATTATCCAACCCTCAAATATGGGCCGTGCACTGTACAAATAACTTGCCAATAGTATTCTGAAATCGTGCATCTAATTAACCGTCACAATACGCATGCGCATTTCTATCTATTGTCCCGTGCATGCGCATATCCGTTCACTGACTCTATGTTGAAATCTATATAGATTTAACGCTTGTTATTGTTAGGGAGATTCTCGCAGCACAGCATTCCGTTATTACCTGCTATATGTTGTGATCAGCTCTGTCTGATCTCGATAAAGTGGGTCTGCAGCTTTAGTTGGAGTGACATATGGTAAGACGAGTAGTGGATATCGCGCATGCGCATATCAGCAAGAATCCGACATCTCGATAATCTGGGTTATCGATCTCTATTGGAGGATGCTAAGTTATTGCTGGCGGTGGGTTCAGAAATCAATACATTTTCGAAATAGGATTTCTCAGAATGGGTAAATATAAGCAACTCAATGCTAATTACATACCAATAGCAAATATATTAATATGGCAATTGGAGATCACTTTTTTTCTGGGTTTAGTGTCCCTTTAAGAGCTCAAAGATATGACCTCTCAGGTGTTAGGGAAAAAAAAGAAGCAGAGGTGTTTAACATAGAGATACTGAAGATGTGGAGAAGATTGGAATGTGAAATATTCATAGTTTCATGTCGGGTTAGCTATGGGGGAAAACATTATTGCACATGATATCCTAACTTCTGCTTTTTATTAGCATCGGTTTAGCACGCTAGCAAAAACAGTTTAATTTCAACCTGTAAGAGGAGCGCAACCCGATGCATGCAAAAAGCTTACTTCTAGCGCAATTAACATTCGAGCGGGAGAATAAAACTTGTAATCTTGCACTTATCGTGGTATAAATGTTAAATAGGAAAGTAAAGCCCTGAGTATTCATTCTCCTGTGTGAGCACATCAAACAATTTACATATGTATTCAGACCTCATAATTCCAGGTGATGTCACTGCACATTACAAAGAGGGACTGGTTCAGGGTAATATCGTACCAATCAGAATTTTTTTTGGGACAAAACTGATAATTTATCCAAATCTAATGATTTTATATATGCTTGATTAAACAGTTGTCATTTATACATCAATATTGGATAAAGAACACAATATTTGTCTTTTGTAGTGAAACGGCTGTAGAACTGAGTTTCAGAAAACTGAGATCTTTAGGGTTATTCATTATTCATGACACACTCACAGTACCTAATTGTAGCATCAGGTTGGGTCGGATTAGCAATACGACCTATCAAGCTTAACTTTTTGTTGGTCGGGGGCCTTTAGTCCTAAGTGAATTGATAATGTTCGAGGTATGTTGCTGTCACTTATATCCCCACCCACATTTTGGGTTTCCCGTTTCATTGTTTTTTTGTTAAGTGATGGAAGTCAAGACTAGCATATTCAAACAGTATTCTTCTAGTTTTCCAGTCATTCTTCCTTTCTGTTCAATTTTGAAATCATAATATATGTATCTTTTTAGTGTAACCTATGGCTAATGCTGGGATTATTACTCATGAAAGACTCAAAAAGAGGATATTTTAAACTATATATATTTTTTCTTTTATTGATTTTCCTATAAAGATAATACTTTTGATTTTATCCTTGTAGGGCTTCCCCGCCTCCCAATAGAAATTTGGGGGTTGTCCTTACATGACAGAGAGTAATCAGGATAAGCACTTCCTGCATACTACTAGGCAAATCTCTGTTTAATTTCCTAGTGAATTTGCAGTTGGGAGCATATACAATTTACAGTTTATGGATTTTAAGGGGTAAAAAAAGCTCTGGATTGGGTGCTTATTTTGTACCCAAAACCCCTGGGGTTGCAAACATATTACTTAGAGTAAGATTTACAAGACAGCAGGACTGGGAGATAAAGTAATAAAAATAAAATATGAGATTTACTCTTCTCACACTTTTATAGATGCTTTTATTTATTTATTGATTGATTGATTGATATTGTTTACTTTAGATTATAAACTCCCCTTTGAACATAACATTTATTATCTGTATTTGACTCCTATATTGATAGAATTCCTTCACTGAAATGAAATATAATGTAACCTCTGATGTGTGCTGTGCAACCTGCTAGCTCCTTATAAATAATTTTATATATATATATATATATATATATATACGAGATAAGATAATTTTTAAGATTACAAACAGCGATAAAATCAATGTTCACAGATTAACAGATACCTCTACTGCTGAGAAGGCTGGCACTAAATTGGATTTTAAAAATGTGTCTGTCAGTAGAAGGCTTGAATTTCTACGCAATAGACATATAATAAGGTTATGGTGGGTGAAAAAGAGCATATTACTGGAAAAGACTTGTGGTTTATTGAGTGGAACAAACTTGCGGTTTGCAGTCATTATAAGAGAGACAATATGACTCTGTAGCCTAAGCCTTGGTAGTAGAGAAGTGAATATTATGTGTGATGCACTTCATCAGTTATCAAGGTACAAGACAGTCTCCTGATATTCTCTTAATGCATAAAAGATTAGCACTGTAAAATGATACAAGTGTTTTTATCAGAAAGTGCTTCCTATGATGAAGAGGTACAAGATACTCTTAATGGTTCCAATCTAGTATGGCCAGTTTTAATGACAAAAGAACATAAGAAATCCAGAAATGTTACATTTGTCTAATAAATGCCCTTTACAATATCCTATTGGGAATTTTTCTGTTAATTTCTACTTGTATTAAAAATTTATCATGGAGCTTGATGCCCCTGTTTTCGCGAGAGCCTTCAGGCTCGCCAGAAACAGACGTTATGAAGCAGCGGTCTAAAGACCGCTGTTCCATAACTTGTAAGCCTGCTCTGAGGCCGCGGACAGAAATCAACCTGATCGAATACAATCGGGTTGATTGACACCCCCTGCTAGCGGCCAATTGGCCGCAAATCTGCAGGGGGCGGCATTGCACCAGCAGTTCACAAGAACTGCTGGTGCAATGATAAATGCCGACAGCGTATACTGTCGGCATTTATCGATGTGCAGCGGACATGATACGCTACATTGTATCATGTCCGCTTGCACTATGATAAATCTACCCCATTTCTTACTGCTTATTATACATGTTTTTGTTTTAATATTTGCAAAGTGTAATTCTGAGTTTTTCCTTTAAGTGTACCTTGAGCCAACTCAAAATTGAATCCGCCAAACATTTATAATTAATGAAATTATAACAACATTGAAGGATGCATTCATTATCTACAGGGAGTGCAGAATTATTAGGCAAGTTGTATTTTTGAGGATTAATTTTATTATTGAACAACAACCATGTTCTCAATGAACCCAAAAAACTCATTAATATCAAAGCTGAATAGTTTTGGAAGTAGTTTTTAGTTTGTTTGTAGTTATAGCTATTTTAGGGGGATATCTGTGTGTGCAGGTGACTATTACTGTGCATAATTATTAGGCAACTTAACAAAAAACAAATATATAGCCATTTCAATTATTTATTTTTACCAGTGAAACCAATATAACATCTCAACATTCACAAATATACATTTCTGACATTCAAAAACAAAACAAAAACAAATCAGTGACCAATATAGCCACCTTTCTTTGCAAGGACACTCAAAAGCCTGCCATCCATGGATTCTGTCAGTGTTTTGATCTGTTCACCATCAACATTGCGTGCAGCAGCAACCACAGCCTCCCAGACACTGTTCAGAGAGGTTTACTGTTTTCCCTCCTTGTAAATCTCACATTTGATGATGGACCACAGGTTCTCAATGGGGTTCAGATCAGGTGAACAAGGAGGCCATGTCATTAGATTTTCTTCTTTTATACCCTTTCTTGCCAGCCACGCTGTGGAGTACTTGGACGCGTGTGATGGAGCATTGTCCTGCATGAAAATCATGTTTTTCTTGAAGGATGCAGACTTCTTCCTGTACCACTGCTTGAAGAAGGTGTCTTCCAGAAACTGGCAGTAGGACTGGGAGTTGAGCTTGACTCCATCCTCAACCCGAAAAGGCCCCACAAGCTCATCTTTGATGATACCAGCCCAAACCAGTACTCCACCTCCACCTTGCTGGCGTCTAAGTCGGACTGGAGCTCTCTGCCCTTTACCAATCCAGCCACGGGCCCATCCATCTGGCCCATCAAGACTCACTCTCATTTCATCAGTCCATAAAACCTTAGAAAAATCAGTCTTGAGATATTTCTTGGCCCAGTCTTGATGTTTCAGCTTGTGTGTCTTGTTTAGTGGTGGTCGTCTTTCAGCCTTTCTTACCTTGGCCATGTCTCTGAGTATTGCACACCTTGTGCTTTTGGGCACTCCAGTGATGTTGCAGCTCTGAAATATGGCCAAACTGGTGGCAAGTGGCATCTTGGCAGCTGCACGCTTGACTTTTCTCAGTTCATGGGCAGTTATTTTGCACCTTGGTTTTTTCCACACGCTTCTTGCGACCCTGTTGACTATTTTGAATGAAACGCTTGAATGTTCGATGATCACGCTTCAGAAGCTTTGCAATTTTAAGAGTGCTGCATCCCTCTGCAAGATATCTCACTATTTTTGACTTTTCTGAGCCTGTCAAGTCCTTCTTTTGACCCATTTTGCCAAAGGAAAGGAAGTTGCCTAATAATTATGCACACCTGATATAGGGTGTTGATGTCATTAGACCACACCCCTTCTTATTACAGAGATGCACATCACCTAATATGCTTAATTGGTAGTAGGCTTTCGAGCCTATACAGCTTGGAGTAAGACAACATGCATAAAGAGGATGATGTGGTCAAAATACTCATTTGCCTAATAATTCTGCACTCCCTGTATTATACTTGCTCAAAAAATTTCACCCTTCAAATATTTTCAAAATTTCAAACAAATGCTGTTCAAATATAAATTAAAACTAATACAATAGTATCCATGTGTATTTTGTAGTTATGCTTACTTGTTTATAAGGACAAGTCTCAAAACTTTATTGGTGGAGACGCCCATAGTTCTTCCACTTAAACAAGAAAACAATGGTTTATTAAGAACAGAAATGTGATTTTTTTGTGTTTAAATAAATAAAAACTATAGTACCATTTGTATTGTACAATTTTAGATGATGAAATGAAAAATGACTGTAGTATCCTTTAAAAATAGAGTTTTCTTAATCGAAAAGTAATTAAAATTAAATTCTTATAAATATATTTTGCCCAACGTAACATATGAATATCCTGATAGTAACAGTCAGCACCATTATTAAAATGACACAAAATATGTAGTGACAGATGGCCAGTGGCGTGTATGCATAGATGTGTTAAATTCCTACATGTGTTCTACATAAACCACTTTGGGTCTGGACTTGTGGGTAGGTGACAGTCTTCATGCTAATAGAGTGTGAAGAAGGGATAACAAAAAAAATATCTTCATTTGATATTTGACCTTTCTATATTTCCCATGTGAAAAGGAATATCTGCCCAAAATGTAATCTTTGGCATTAGATCAAAGGTCACACACAATGTTCTTACTCATACTCCCCACTTTGTCTGCAATTCCCAGTGGTTGCCAACATTTTGTAACGTCATAAAGAAAAAAGAAAAAGAAAGCAAGCATTTATTTCACAACAAAAATTTTTGTACAGGTTTTTAATGTTTTTAAAATTGAATCTTTATTACCCAGAAACATTGAGGAAATAAATAAAAAAAAAAATATCTGAAAAATTAGTTTTTTGTTAGGAAAACACCAGAAAAAAATGAACAGTATTGCATGATGGGAAAATGAATTAAAAAAGACTACAAATATAGTCAGTTTATTGTGTAGAGGTAACACTTTTAGTTAAAATTGGGAGCAGTCTCTGGAAAAGCAAATATATAATTCTAAATCTTCCTCTCTAACATATTTCAGCTATATTTTATTCAAGAACCATTCACAACAATTAAAAAGCATATATATATATATATATATATATCAAAATAACAAGAGTATTGCATTGAGCAATGATACTTTTTTTATTGGACTAACTATACATTTATAAGTTGACAAGCTTTCGGAAGAGTTCCTTCCTTTATCAAGTCTGAAGCAATACAGTATTGCTTCAGACTTGATAAAGGAAGGAACTCTTCCGAAAGCTTGTCAACTTATAAATGTATAGTTAGTCCAATAAAAAAAGTATCATTGCTCAATGCAATACTCTTGTTATTTTGATATCTAAATCTCTGGACTAACATGGCTACTGCAATCAACGTGACTATGGAAGATATATATATATATATATATATATATATATATATATATATATATATATATACATATAGTTTCTGTTTCCTGACATAAATTTCTTGTGAGTATTGTTCCTTAAAATAGGCCCAGATTTAAATGAAATAATAGTTTCCCATGGTATTGCTTTTTTCTCTGTCAAACAAGGGCCCAAGGCAAGCTTTGAGGCTGGCTGGTGGTTAATCCGGCTCTCCTGGGGAGAAATACTCAATGTCAAACTCACGTTGCAGCAGGTGCCCGTTCACATATTGTGAGGTCACCTATCCCTGACCCCTGTCACTCTTACACTGTAAAACCAAACTGAGCTGGCAATGATCATCCCAATGAGAACTGCTGTCACATGCTGAGGTGATAACTGCCCTCATCATTGCCTATGCAAACAGATTTTTTTTTTTTTTTTTTTTGGTGGAGGTAGTAGATTTCAATTTCTCATTCATAGACTTTTTGGCATATCACTACCAGTGCATTTTAGTACTTAGAAAGTGCAACTAGATTTAAGATTTAGAATGAAATCAGTCTCTGGGAAAATTGGGTATCCAAAAATTTAAGACTCATGGGTCTTTGAGTAAAACTGATGAGAACATTTTGAACAATTTGTTTTACATATCATCTTATACATGCTGAGGTTATAACTGCCCTCATCATTGCCTAGGTAAACAGATTTTTTTTTTGGTGAAGATAGTAGATTTCAATTTCACATTCATATACTTTTGGCATATTGCTACCAATGTATTTGAGTCCTTAGAATGTGCAACTAGACTCCTTCCGTTCATTATATTGTGAAATTAAGTATATATCATCTTTAAGTTCTAATTCTTGTTTTATAAATGCATATAAATGCAAGATTTAGAATGGAATCAGTCTCTGAGAAAATTTTTGTATCCAAAAATTTAATTTGAGCAAAATTGGACTGAAATTTTTTTAAACAATTTGTCTTACAATCATCTGATACATCTACACATTATATAGAAGTGAATGGTGAATATGGCTGTAGGCAGCAGCATTGAGCGCCACATTTTTAAAGTGAAACACACAAAGATCTGTAAAAATCCATATTCAAGATTTGTTTCTATAACAAATGCCAAATTCCAAAAAAAATTCACATACCTAAAAATTCAAGGTGTTTACTGTCCCTTTTTAAACCTAATGTAAAAAGAGAAATAACAAAACAGATATTTGAAAATGTTTCCACATATAACAGGATGTAATGCAAAAAATATATGTTACAAATCTATCAATTCTACAATTTCAGAAACTCATGATGTAATACTTTTAATATTCTGGAATCCAATTAATGTATTGAATAATGTAAATACTTGCCATATTTATATTTCATTATGCTTGTCATTTTACAGGAATTATAGAATAATGCAATCAATTCATTTATAAGATTTAATTCCAGGGGGACATATTTAGTAATGTATATTTACACACTCCCTGCTTTTTTTTTACCATAAGGTTGCACAGGAGTTACTCGTTTTATTGAATAATTGATTCTCGTTACAGGATTAACTAATTTTAAGATGCCGGAGCAAACAGTGAAGAACATAAAAATCTAATTTGTTGTTATGTTTATGAATTAATTAAGGGATATTACAATGCAATACACATCTGTAACAGTTCTATCTAGACTGAATCATAAAATATCCAAAGGCGGTTGGTATCATAAAAAGAAACAAAAGCTAAAATTGAAAATGTGTTTATTTAGGAGCACATAGGGGCCAAATGTTTAAAGGTATCTGCAGTAACAAAATAAATAGTAGAACAAAAAGATAAAACATTTTTTTTTTTAAATACTAGATATTTGCAGTTTAAATAGTTATACATGCTGCAGGGTATGCAGAGAGGAACATGAATAGTACTGTTCAGTGTCACTATTTGTTTGCTGTCCATGGTTGAAATTTATGTTCCTCCCTGCACACCCTGCAACATGTATAACTCATAAGTGTCCAGGAAAATATGGCTGAGGTAGCAACCCTACCGCCACAATATGTAGGTCTAACAGTATCTGCATTCACAACTATAGGCACCATTTTCCTATAGTTTCTCTCAGGTTGAACTATAAACTGTGATCAATATTTTCTACTGCAACACCAACAGAGCTGTAGAATGGGTACAATGACAATGTCACATGGTACTTAAAGGGACAGTAAATGTAAAAAATAATGTTACATAATTTGGCACATAGTGCAGAATTATGTAACATTATCTTAGCGACAGCTTGTAAAATATAAAGATTTTGAGGGATTTTATCCCCTAAAGTTATACTTACCTTGTCTCCTCACCAGGCTCTTTTGATCATGTCTTCTTTTCAAAAGTGGATCGTGGGCACTGTCTAATCACAGTGCGCCCGATCACGCTATTGAATTAAATGTCCTGCTACCAGACCAGGGTGGGAGTGCGCTACATTTAGTTCAATAGCGCGAACAGGCATGCGATCAGGCACGCTGTGAAAAGAAGACATGACCAGAAGATCCTGGAAAGAAGATGAGGTAAGTATAACTTTAGGGGATACAATCTCTCAAAATCTTGTCGCTAAGATAATGTTACATAATTCTGCACTATGTGACGAATTATGTAACATTATTTTTTTACATTTACTGTCCCTTTAAGACATAAATTACCACAATACAAAAGTATTAGGAATGGGTGAATATCTATGTATGAGATTTGAATGTTAGAATAAATATTCCCCTTGACATTCATTCTGGTCTTCAAATGTGTCTGTAGAATCATTGTTAAGATTTGAATATCAAATATAGCATTAGAATATTGAATATTCATATATCAAATGTAACCTGCAATAATTGAACACTACATATGGATATTGGTTTGTGAGAGTCAAACTGTGAATATTTGAATAGTGAATATTTGAAAATAAGGTAAAATAAATCTTCCTAGATGAAGAAATATTAGAGGAATCAAATCAAAATAAATAAACTGAAATCTTAATTAGTTAATTAGATAAAATGTCAATCACATACGTGACACCACATATACAAATGTACTTTTGATGTTTATTTTGTCCACTTTTTCTGTAACCTGTATGAAAAGTCTGCAACAGTCTACACAGAAATTCCTTGATCAGTGTAGGAGCTCATTTATACTGTATCTATCCAAGACTGGTCACAGCAAAGGTTATAGCCCTGAGCAGAAAAACACATGCACATTTTCTAACAAAACAACAGTATAAATGTTAACAAAATGGCAGTTTAAATGCCTTTAAAACATTATTATTATACGCAGATACTTTCTAAATTCAGTGCTTAGTTTTCCTTTACTTGGAAATGGAAGTGATCAGGGTCGGATTGGCCTACCAGGATACCAGGAGATTTCCCGGTGGGCTGCAGCAGCTGGGGCTGGAAAGCTACAATTTAAATGGGGTATTAATGGATGCAATAGGGTTGTAGGGTGCCTATATAACATCAATCTGACATTTTTATTTAATACAAAGTAATATAATTTAATTCTGAAAAAAATATTGGGGAAGGAGTAACCCTGTAATCCCCTTTGAGAAAAATGGGGCATGTGCAATCTACCAACAGAAAATAGGGTTGGTCTTCATATTTTTCCAGGTCTGTTTTTTATTGCCAGTCCGGCCCTGGAAGTGATACTTAACATTGCACATACTATTGTTTCTATAGCATTATTGGGCACTAAATGGAAGCATATAAGAGGCATATACGTAAAGCCACCAATAAGCAGCTTCTGAGCCTACCCAGGTATTCTTTTCAACAAAGGATATCAAGAGAACAAAAGAAATTAAATAGAAGTACATTGGAAAGTTGTGTAAAATTGCATGCTCTATCGGAATTATGAAAGATAATTCAATAGGATCAGCTGTTTAATGTTTTCTGTACTATGAATAACATTTTTTTTCATGGGACAATGCTTCTCAATAGTTTTTTTTGGCAGTCTCATCAATGCCCTATATGTTTCTTAATCACCATATGCCGTTAGGAACTGGTTTTTCAGGTCGGTTTCCTGTCCACCTGCACTTTTAATCTTTTTTGGTATCAGTGCAGGCACCACTATGTAAAGCACCTGAGAATGTTATACATTACAAATACAGGGATTTTCAGATTCATTTAATATATTTTTTTTCTGCTGAGGTAGTAACATTTTTTAATTATTAAATAATACCCAAAGTACTGCAATTTAGAGTTAATCGATTATCCAAATATCTCTTATTTAAAAAAAAAAACATGGATGAAACAAAACGTGTTAAAAGGACTTTAAAAAAAATCCACCTGAATATGTCTGACAAATTTCACATTAATCATAATCACTTTTTGAAAGCTGTTGCAATAAGATATTATGCCAATCAGGGCCTGATTCGCTAAAGCTCTCTGGTCTGGCGAGATGCTCTAAAGAAGGCTAGTCAGAAATACCATTTTTAGAAAGCCAAATTTGAGCTTGAAAGGTTTTTTAATCCCACTATGTAGGGATCTGGATATGGAAGAGAAACATCAACATTATACTATAAACAAAAAAAACAACTACAACGTTTTTGTGAGATTTCTCCTTATGCTGGCAAATTTTTGATGAGTGAAAGTTGAATTGTGACTAACAGTACAATTGTGTGTAGCAATGAGGTAAATGATCATGTGACTTAAACCTTTAATCTCTACCTCAGTTGAACACTTTAAACAGCTGAAGGGACATTAAATACTGTATTTTGCAAATGCATAATATAAACCCAATGCAATATCAATAGGATTATTGGGCAGTAAGACTGTTTGTAACTTTGTCATCATTTTTTTACTCTAGATATCCATTTATGAAGCGCTGCTTTCTGTTTGTTTTGTTTTCCAATGCAATATCACTATTTTTTCAGACAAATTTTAAAAAAATCCTTCAATTTGCCAGCCCCCTGTATTGTGTATACACTGTGAATTCTTGCACATGCTCAGTAGCAACTGGTACTTCAAAAAGTGTGCATAATTTGATAATAGAAGTATATTGGAAAGTGTATTAAAGTTGCATGCTATATCATAAAAGTTTAATTGTGTCCCTAAAATGCTTTTTGCTTTATAGGTGTGTCACTGTGCACTTGTAGGGACATGGGAGTGGTTTTTATCAGCCAATGGGCTGATAAATTCATATTTAAAGGGACAGTCAAGTTCAAAATAAACTTTCATGATTCAGATAGGGCATGTAATTTTAAACAATTTTCCAATTTACTTTTATCACCAATTTTGCTTTGTTCTCTTGGTATTCTTAGTTAAAAGCTTAACCTAGGAGGTTCATATGCTAATTTCTTAGACCTTGAAGGCCACCTCTTTTCAGAATGCATTTTAACAGTTTTTCACCACTAGAGGGTGTTAGTTCATGTTTTTCATATAGATAACACTGTGCTCATGCATGTGAAGTTATCTGGGAGCAGGCACCGATTGGCTAAACTGCAAGTCTGTCAAAAGAACTGAAATAAGGGGGCAGTTTGCAGAGGCTTAGATACAAGATAATCACAGAGGTTAAAAGTATATTAATATAACTGTGTTGGTTATGCAAAACTGGGGAATGGGTAATAAAGGGGTTATCTATCTTTTAAAACAATAGCAATTCTGGTGTAGACTGTCCCTTTAAGTGTCCATTGTGTACAATTAATTTCCTGCTAGTTTCAACAAACTTTATTGTATCCTTGTTCTCACACAAAAATGTTTTAGTATGTTTAACTGCTGATCTGTCATATACATTAGACACATCTTCAGTTTAATAGCACTTCACTCTAAAAAAGAATACAGTATAATATTTTTAATGCATCTTACAATTTAAAAAAAAAAAAAGAGAGCTAATATGCAAAACAATGTTCATACAATGCTTTGTCATCTAGTTTCAATTAATTTGTTGATTTTTCTTGAGTATGTCTTAAAACTAGATTATAGATAGTGTGAGAAAATTCTTGTCATACAAGAGGAAAGGAGTTTTTCCAAGATATTAATTGCTAGATCACAACTTCTCATGACCTTTTTTTCCAGACTTTTGAGGTTTCACAATACACCAATTAGAATTAACAATGCAATATTTGCAGATATTTAAGTGCTTTTTGGCTAACAATCATTATTAACACTGAATGGACACTGACATTTTCTTCTGTGATTTTAATTCCTTAAAGGGACACTCAAGTCAAAATTAAATTTTCATGATTCAGATAGAGCATGCAACGTTAAACAACTTTCCAATTTTCTTCCATCAATACCATGTGCACAGTCTTTTTATACTTACACTTTTTGTGCCACAAGCTCCTACTGAGCATGTGCAAGTATTTACAGAATATACATATATGTATTTGTGATTGGCTGATGGCTGTCACATGATACAGGAGGAGGGAAAACTGGATTAAATTTGAATTTTGCCATAGAATATTCTACTGCTCATTTCAAATTCAAAGTAAGTGTTTTTTTATTGTGTATTTGTCAATTATTCAATTCGACTGTATTTAGTGGTCCTTTTAATGATACAATATGAGGACTGGCATCGACCATTAAACATCCTTATAAGGGCAATGGGGTCTTACTTCATCAAAGTCCTTATGTTATAGTATTTTCTATGCAAAACCTATTTTACAGTACAATGTTACATTTACGTCACTTAGATGATCAAAAACTTGCTGACATAGAGAGAAATCTCGCAAAAGGAGCTGGGAGCTAGCTGCTTATTGGTGGCTGCACATATATACCTCTTGTCAATGGTTTACTGATGTGTTCACTTAGCTCCCAGGAGGGCATTGCTGCTCATTCAATAAATAACTTATAAAATTATATACTAATTCATTTAAAGTGAAATTGATTAAAAACAGGGGCACTTTAATTCATCAACATTTACATTTCACTCCTGTTGTGAAAACAAATTTACCTTTTAAACTTGACAGCCGCTCCAGCTTCCTCCGGTCGTTGCAAGCCATTTCTTATGTCAGAAATGATGGATGGGTCATCCTCCAATCACGGCTTTCCCCCCCGGGGGAATCAGTGTCTGATTCAATGCCGTGATCGGAGGAAGCCGGATTCCTCATTTTAGACCCAGGAAGAGGCTTTGCGACGGGTGGAGGAAGCTGGATCTGCTGTCAAGATTAAAAGGTAAAACATTTTTCACAACACGAGTGAAATGTAAATTTTGATGAATTAAAGTGCCCCTGTTTTTAATCGAATTTTTAAAAACTGGGCACTTCAGCATCAAAATTTACATTCCCTTTCAGTTTTATATTACTGTATTAATAAATCAAATCAAACCATTCTTTAGCATTTATTGAGACAGATTTTACCATATTATGGGCTAGATTATAAGTGGCACTATATTGTTAGCACAGGCGCGATATTGCAATATTGTGACCGCGTTAACTTGCATGCAATTACTATTTGAATTACTGTGTTCGATCAAACGCAATCGAAATTAACGCACATCGGGTTACCACGACCAAAGATCTTGCGTAAGGGCTAACAATGAAAAACAAAATGCACACCAAACACAGCATAAATACATTAAAATAAAGAGTTACACTCATATATACACTATCTGATAAAAAAGGGTTTAAAGGTATATGGAATAGGTATATGGTATATGACCATGTATTTGACTGCAAAGGGATATTATATATATATATATATATATATGTCTATACATGTATTTATATAAATGTCTATATATGTGTATATATATATATATATATATATATATATATATATATATACACACACATATATATATATATATATATATATATATATATATATATATATATATATACGTTGATTGGAGTAGCCGTGTTAGTCTGAAGTATTGCTTCAGACTTGATAAAGGAAGGAACTCTTCCGAAAGCTTGTCAACTTATAAATGTATAGTTAGTCCAATAAGAAAAGTATCATTGCTCAATGCAATACTCTTGTTATTTTGATATATATATATGTACATACACACATGTATTTGTATAACATGTCTATACATGTATATATGTGTATATACAGCATATTTATATATATAAAATATATATAGCACATTCCTAAAAGTGAATCCACCCTCCTGAGTCATCAGCCTGGGTGCAGAAATGAAATGAATATAGTAGCAAACAAATGCACTCACAGGTCTTCTTTATAGTGAGTCAACAACCAAAATGTATTGACATTTCGGGGTTCTGATGAAGGGGTCTGTGTGAACCCCCGAAACGTCAATACATTTTGGTTGTTGACTCACCATAAAGAAGACCTGTGAGTACATTTGTTTGCTACTATAAAAATATATGTATATATATATATATATATATATGTCTATACACGTACAGTATATGTATTTATATATGTATATTTGTATATTTATACATATACACACACATGTATAGAAATGGGTTTAACACAATGTTAGGTTAGCACGATAATGATAAGTTTTAGGGTTAATGTGATAATATCCAAAGTCCTGGTTAGTGCTCCACTTGTAATCTAGACCTATGTTTGCTGTGTATACCTGGTATTTTTTGTTTCTGGTCAATTTCATTTCTAATTAAAAACATATTAAAACAGAACTCCAGTGTGTGCTACATATTCAGTTTGCTTAACAGATGTCTTTAAGAACAAACAAAATTCTTACATTGGTTTTACCATCAGGCAAATTAAAAAAAACTGACGACTTCCTGTCACTTTTCCTCAACCCACACACAAACGTCTTTGGATAATCAGATTGTGTCTAAACGATTTATACTTGATGACGGAGTCTGTTTTCCACATGGGTTGGGCTGCAGGTAATAGAAGGAACATCAAGTTGTTCTGTACAGAAAGTCTAACTTATATCATATGGTGAAAATACTCATGTCTTTATACCAGATGCTAGAATCTAAAAGCAAAAGCTTTAAAGAAATAAAAATGCCTTTCTTCATTTCAGTTAATGCCGGATTGTTTTATTTTTATTTTAAAACATTTACTCAGATTTTATATTTGTTGAATAAGGTTGTTAAACCATTCTTTAAAAATCCTAAAATTAATTATTGATCCTCATGACTGGACTCCTCTGTGTCCTTATGACTCAGCTATTGCAATTTGCTTTTAAATATGTCATCCAAAAAATTAATCTATGCCACATACAGCTGTTACAGGATGTGCGATCCTATTTTTTTAATCAAGTGCATGGCTTAGCCCAGCACAAAATGTGTCAGATGTTTTTATGTTCAGTAAAAATACCTTTTATACTTTTTCAAACTGGTTTCAAGAGCTCTCTAGTATATCATTTTTGTATTAGTAAACCTTTTTCCACATAACACCTATCCTTCATGCTGTACACTGGCTTTCTATTAAAGGGACAGTCTAGTCAAAATTAAACTTTCCTGATTCAGATAGGGCATGACATTTTAAACAACTTTCCAATTTACTTTTATCATCAAATGCGCTTTGTTTTCTTGGTATTCTTTGTTGAATGCTAAACCTAGGTAGGCTCATATGCTACTTTCTAAGCCCTTGAAGGCTGCCTTTTATCTTAGTGCGATTTGACAGTTTTTCACAGCTAGACAGCGCTAGTTCATGTGTGCTATATAGATATTGTGCTCACTCCGGTGGAGTTATTTATGAGTCAGCATTGATTGGCCAAAATGCATGTCTGGTAATCACAGAGGTAAAACGTATATTAATATAACATGTTGGTCATGCAAAACTGGTTATCTATCTATTTAAATAATACAAATTATGGAGTAGACTGTCCTTTAAGTACCACATTCTGCACAACCATGGTCTCAGTTGTCTACACCAGCTCTTCATTACAACATACCAAAATATTGACTTCTGCAGGGGAATATCTGTTAACAATCCCTAAAAGGTTACTTTGCTACTACAAAATACTAAACATTTCTACTATGGGTCCTATTTATCAAGGAACAGGCGGACAAAATTCCCAACTAGAGAACCTGTTTGTCTATTTTTGAGGCTAGCAAGGTAACATCCATTGCCCACATTTATCATTCAAAAAGCAAGTGCTTATGCTGCCCTTCCCCTGCTCTCACGCAACCAATTACATGAGAGTAGGGCTTGTCAATCATAGTCGATAAATCAGTCCAGGGTGATTTAAGTTTGTTACACTTCTGTATTACCCCTTGTTTTGGACTGACTTGGTATTTGACTTTGGCTTGTTTTTGGAGTATGCATTTGTTTAATGATTTAATTCTTCTTTTCCCTGTGAGACTTTGACCCGGACTGTCTGACTCTGAATTCCCTTATTCTCTTACTGAGCATAGTGGCTTTCTGTTAGTTTTTTATTTGACTATTCCTTGGATGTCTCTGCTCTCAAGAGATCGATCTGCATTAAAGTCACCTATGCAAGTTTGTGTTCGTCTGGGTAGCGACACTAAACTTTACAAAGGTATGTTTTCCTTTCATATGAAGATTATTATAATTGCAGTCACATTCTAGTTCTTTATTGTTCTTTTGCTTGTAGGTGCTGATTAAAGTTTTAGAGAGAGCTCAACAACTAATTTTAGTCTCATTGATCCCTTACCTTTAGCTCCTGCTTGGATAGTGTGTTTAATTTGCATTGTCCCAGTAAGGGTTTTTGTGAGTTGGGTCTCTCAGCAATTAATTCCAACTTATTATATTTTGGGAAAACAGTATTCCACCTAAAGGTGAAGAAGACGCAGGCCCAGCCAGGAAAATGGTTTGCTGTTTGTTACTCATACAACCCATCATATGCTATTCTGATAATCATATTTTCCACTAATTTTGTATTCTATGTTTTTTTTTTTTTGGTGTTGTGTTTTTCTCTAAACACATTTTCTCTAACACTTTTTTTTTTTTAGCAAAATCATAATATACATTCTTTATTCAATCCCTTCATTAGCTGCTTTCTAGCGAGACAGATATCTACTGTTCTCTTACAACCCCCCATAATAGTAAACTGATAAAAAATAAGGGAATGTCTAGAATCAAATTTATGATGGGCAGCTGGGTTGGACCTAAAATGCATAAAATGCCCTTTGTTACTTTTGGAGCGCAGTTTAAAATAGTACGGTCAGCCCAGTTTTGTGTCCAGTAGAAGGGATTAACAACCACTGAGTAATATGGTTACTATGATGTTTCGGTTGATTGTATGTAAAATTGGATGGTTGAAAATTTAGGAATGATTTGTGTAAGAAGTTGCTCTCATAATAGGTGGGTGATGCATTTAAAGGAGAATAGGTGGGTGATGCATTTTTTCTTATTTTTTTTCAATGTTTTTTTTTTTTTGAGATTTATTTTATGCATGTTTCTGTCCAGAACATACCAAAGTTTTCTTTCCATACTAGCATAGGTGTGTCCCTTTCCACCAATAAGCAGATGCAGTTGCCTGCGACTGAAAGGGAGGATTAACAAGGAATACAAACCTAATACTATATAATATGTTTCTACCCAAATTTTAATAGTTGTGCTAAACATGATTCAGGCAAAAAATAATAATAATAATAGAAATGTATATATGTGTGAGTGACGTGGAAATGAATGACAGAAATGTTTGAGTACAACTTCTCTTCAGTAAGACTTACATTTAAAGGGTTGGGTACACGTAAAGTTATATAATTAAAGAATAAGTGATACATATATAGGCCTGGAACCATGACACTATAGTTTACAAGTCTGGGGAAAAAGTTCATAGGAAATATGTCCATACAATGTTAAGCCTAATGTAATTTCTTACTAGCCCGGGATCTGTAGAAATTTCATTTGTGAGTATACACACATAAACTCATATATATATATATATATATATATATATATATATATATATATATATATATATATATATATATATATATATATATACATATACACAGGGAGTGCAGAATTATTAGGCAAGTTGTATTTTTGAGGATTAATTTTATTATTGAACAACAACCATGTTCTCAATGAACACAAAAAACTCATTAATATCAAAGCTGAATATTTTTGGAAGTAGTTTTTAGTTTGTTTTTAGTTTTAGCTATTTTAGGGGGATATCTGTGTGTGCAGGTGACTATTACTGTGCATAATTATTAGGCAACTTAACAAAAAACAAATATATACCCATTTCAATTATTTATTTTTACCAGTGAAACCAATATAACATCTCAACATTCACAAATATACATTTCTGACAATCTCACATTTGATGGACCACAGGTTCTCAATGGGGTTCAGATCAGGTGAACAAGGAGGCCATGTCATTAGATTTTCTTCTTTTATACCCTTTCTTGCCAGCCACGCTGTGGAGTACTTGGATGCGTGTGATGGAGCATTGTCCTGCATGAAAATCATGTTTTTCTTGAAGGATGCAGACTTCTTCCTGTACCCACTGCTTGAAGAAGGTGTCTTCCAGAAACTGGCAGTAGGACTGGGAGTTGAGCTTGACTCCATCCTTAACCCGAAAAGGCCCCACAAGCTCATCTTTGATGATACCAGCCCAAACCAGTACTCCACCTCCACCTTGCTGGCGTCTGAGTCGGACTGGAGCTCTCTGCCCTTTACCAATCCAGCCACGGGCCCATCCATCTGGCCCATCAAGACTCACTCTCATTTCATCAGTCCATAAAACCTTAGAAAAATCAGTCTTGAGATATTTCTTGGCCCAGTCTTGACGTTTCAGCTTGTGTGTCTTGTTCAGTGGTGGTCGTCTTTCAGCCTTTCTTACCTTGGCCATGTCTCTGAGTATTGCACACCTTGTGCTTTTGGGCACTCCAGTGATGTTGCAGCTCTGAAATATGGCCAAACTGGTGGCAAGTGGCATCTTGGCAGCTGCACGCTTGACTTTTCTCATTTCATGGGCAGTTATTTTGCGCCTTGGTTTTTCCACACGCTTCTTGCGACCCTGTTGACTATTTTGAATGAAACGCTTCATTGTTCAATGATCACGCTTCAGAAGCTTTGCAATTTTAAGAGTGCTGCATCCCTCTGCAAGATATCTCACTATTTTTGACTTTTCTGAGCCTGTCAAGTCCTTCTTTTGACCCATTTTGCCAAAGGAAAGGAAGTTGCCTAATAATTATGCACACCTGATATAGGGTGTTGATGTCATTAGACCACACCCCTTCTCATTACAGAGATGCACATCACCTAATATGCTTAATTGGTAGTAGGCTTTCGAGCCTATACAGCTTGGAGTAAGACAACATGCATGAAGAGGATGATGTGGTCAAAATACTAATTTGCCTAATAATTCTGCACTCCCTGTATATATATATATATATATATATATGTTTGTGTGTGTCTGTTCGAGCTGCTGTGTGTGCACATACATGTATATATGTTAGATTGCATTGCCACTGTTTCTAACCATATGGATTTTTGAAATCGCTTTTTTTAAAGACCGAATAAACTTTACCTTTTATTGGAAGTACCGACTGGATTTTCCTTTGTTGCACTTTGTATATATAAAACATAAACATATAATTATATATCTATACATGGTAATGTAATACAATAAAAGTGTACATAAAAAATATCCCACTAGATTGAATGGAAACTAAATATCCACACTTGAAAAAAATAATTTTTTTTTGGTTTTTCAAATCTGTTTTTATACCCTTGACCCTTTTTTGCCGCTCAGTGGGAAATTGATTAGGACCAGCATGATGCTGACAGCTCAGAGCATTTCTTCTGAAAACAGTGAAAATTCAATTTTTCTTTTAACATATAAATGATTTTGCTGACAAGTATCTGCATTTACTTCAGAAATAATTTATTAAGATTTTCTCTCCAAATGATTTTCTAGGCGCAGAAGCCTCACTCTAGTAAGGTTATTCTTCAACTGAAAAAGGATGAGATATCTCATAACCATGTATCTCCTTTGTATCTAATATATGCTCTGTAACATCAAACAGCTTATGTGAAATGCAGTGAGGGAATTTTATACAAACCTGACTTTTGTTCTTCAACAGATGAAAGAGACAGGATTCAAATGAATCAAAAGTATCTCAAAGTGGAATGGTATCAAGAATGACAGGGTGGTGAGCATAGACGGCCTATCAGTAACACAGCCCACGAACATATCCAGCGGCAAATCCACTGCTCATCACAATTGTATCAGTACAGTTTCCCTAGAGATGCTATTTGTAGATCGAATAACTTTTTCATCCTTCTCCCATCAGGATTGTCTGATGGCCCAAGATGCTCTGAGGGTTCCCTGGAGAGAATGCGCCACCGGCTAATAACTTATATACTATGCTGTGTGAAGGCAACGTGAAATGAATCACTGTAGGCACAGTGAAGTGGTCTAAATTCATAACACAACTCACTGAATAAATCATTGTTCCCAGACTAAAACTATTCTTTTTATAATACTGCTATAAACAACATCAACCTTCTCACGTATGATGATCACAAAAATATCTAGCAAAAATCTATGTTATAATACAGCACAAAAGTATTAACCACTATGTGTTCCCTGAAAAAAATATCTTTCTGGAAAAACTAGTGAATTATTTGATATTTTGCCTACAGGACGAAAAGCAGATTTTTAAACTGAAATTATTACCCAATTAGGGAAAGATTACAAGTGAGGCGTTAATGAACGCTTCCACTTAAGCGTTAACTGTGCTAGAAGTTCGGCTTTTTGCACCTGTCTGGTTGAGCTGGTATTATGAGTTGAAAGCAAACTGTTTTTCCTTGCGTGCTAACCCGACGAGCGCAAAAAGCCAAAACTTAGTTTCTTTTCCTTTTTTTTGCACTATTGATTTATATGGGCGGAATAACGGAAGGTGCACGCAATATTCTAACACCCTACACGCGCGCAAACCTGATTGCATATTCTCATGTGCACTAATCCGATATGAAAATCTGAACATTTCAGATTCCAATGACCTTCACAAAGTATGTTCTATTTATTCACAAATAAATATTTCTATGTATATCTGATGTTTTCTTGGTACAATATATATTTATATCTATCTATCTATCTATCTATCTATCTATCTATCTATCTATCATATATATACACACTGGCAGTTGTTGAACACAAGGGAGAGTGCACATGCTTTTTTTTTCTCCTAACACCTGAGACCCTATATCTTTGAGCCTTTATAAGTTTTGTGTGCAATATTTTTGTATATAATTTTTATTAGATAGTGTTATTATGAGTGTTAGTGTATTTGTGATGTGTTTTGTGACACTTTTTTTGTTCATGAAACAGTCAACCAGAGCTCTGTGGACATGGTAAACCTTCTAGCATAAATTGCGAATGCACTTAAGCGATCACATTTACTTTTATTACGTAATACCAGCGGTAAAACCAGACAAGCACAAACACCCCTGATAAAACCCCTTATCAATTGCGCGCAAACTTTTGCGCTTCACTCGTTATCTGGCCCTTCTTTTAAATGAATGTTATGAATAGTATCATTACAATATTGAATGATAACATTTAAATATCACACATTAAATAAAACTGTACTCAAACTGAGCACTCACACCTAACAGCTAAAAGTAAGAGAAGACATTTGTCAAAGCCGCTCAGATACAGTATTCTGTTTAAAAACAAAAATCAAAGTGACTTCATAAGTTGTTTTTCTTTAACTTCATTCCTGCGTGGGTTGAAGTCTTTACAATAACTAACACAAAACAGATAACATTATTCACATGATTTTTGTGATGTCTGGAAAGAAAAAAAAAAAGAAAATTATATATATATATATATATGTATAAAGTATATATGTAATTTCACAAAGGACTGCTCAGGTCTAAAATCTACCATTTTTTTTTTCTTTTCCTAACATAGCATTTCTTCATTTTAACTTTGATGGTGCAGTTTGTATCAATAAGCAATTTCTTCGGGCAGTGTCAATCACTGCTATAATTTAGGTATCTTAAAGTGCCTTACAACTGTTATGACATACAGTATCAACATTACATAGAACATAAAACAGAGGATTAGAACTGCTTTGTTTGCTTTGAAAATCAAGAATATCCAACAGACAAGCTCTTCAAAAAGCTTCTTAGGCCCAAGGATTGAACGCCTACCATATCTTAATCAAATCTCTTCCCTCTTGACAAGCCATTGTCTCATTGTTCTTTAAAGGGACAGTTTACTGTAAAATTGTTTTTCCCTTATTGTATTTTAAATGACTTGTTAAACCAGAGTGTAACATTTTTGAGAAATTTTATTTTCAGGTTTATTTGTGTATACAAATTAGCTGGTTTTGTGCTATTAAACCACAACCTATTAAAATGGGTTGAACTTGCAGGTAATATCAGATCTCATTATGTTATCACTTTGTGTACACACACTTGCTTCCAAATCTTATATCTGTTTGCAAACCAAAGCTTAAAGGGACAGTATACACCAATTTTCCTTTAACTGCATGTACTAGACACTACTATAAAGAATAATATGCACAGATACTGATATAAAAATCCAGTATAAAACCGTTTTAAAACGTACTTAGAAGCTTCCAGTTTCGCTCTGTTTAAAAGGTTACTGGAACACCCACTACAAGTGGGAAATAGCAGACCCCCCCCCCCCCCTTCCTTTGCATAAGAAAAGATTGGTATTCTCCTAAAACTTTGGGGCTTGGTTAGGAGTCTGAAAATCAGAGCAATGTTATTTAAAAATAAGCAAAACTATACATTTTTTTTTAAAACAAACAAACTGTATGGGCTATATAAATGGATCATTTACAAAACATTTATGCAAATAAAAATCTAGTGTATAATGTCCCTTAAAGGGACACAAAACCCCAAAATTTTCTTTCATGATTCAAGTAGAGAATAATTTTAAACAGCATTCCGATTTACTTATACTATCTAATTTGCTTCATTATTTAGCTATCCTTTGTTGAAGAAGTATAAATGCACATGGATGAGCCAATCATACGAGGCATCTATGTGCAGCAACCAATCAACAGCTACTGAGCCTATCTAGATATGCTTTTCAGCAAAGTATATCAAGAGAATGAAGCAAATTAGATAGAAGTAAATTAGAAAGTTGTTTAAAATTGCATGCTCTGTCTTAATCATGTGATTGGCTAATGGCTGTCACATGATACAGGAGGAGTGGAAATAGACATCTTAGAAATTTGTCAGAAAATTAAATCTACTAGTGATTTGAAGTTCAGACTAAGTGCTATAGCATTGTCTTTTTAGAATGTATTTGTTTATTATGAAAATCTACTTTATTTATTGATGCTTTAACTATCCTGCACCCCACTGGGAGAGTAATTTTTTCTGCTGGCTGTGTTTACTTGTGCTTGTCAATAGCCTAGACTAAGGCTAAATCAGCTGTTTGAAATGCTGAAATAATGGTAATTGAGCTACTTGTAAACAATTTAATATACTTCAACAGGTAAAATGGATCATTGGGAACAATTTAAAGTGGAGAAACAATCTGGGTAAACTGTCCCTTTAAGGGTTTGTATGGTAGTTACTACTCTAAAACCATAATATAAGTATATATTTGTGTGTATTTCTGTCTGTCTATATATCTATCTAACCCTAGAAGAGCCAAAAGGGTTTTTCTTTAACCTAATATTTATTTAAATGCATAAAATTGCTTTAACTCAGCTATGGCTTCAGCTATTCACCTCTATGCTGATGATACCCAGATCTACCTTTCCACCCCTGCACGCTCTCCTTCTGTCAACTCTCACATCAGCGACTGCTTATCTGGCATTTCCTCCTGGATGGCCTCTCACCACCTAAAAATAATTATGTCCAAGACCGAACTACTTCTAATTCCCCCCTCTAGCTCCACTCCAGTCTCTAAATTTTTCTATCACTGTTGGTGGCACCACTATCTCCCCATCACCCCAAGTCCGCTGCCTCGGAGGTCACGCTTGACTCAAATCTGTCCTTCATTCCCCACATCCAACTGCTCTCTTCATCCTGCCGCAACCACCTACGCAATATCTCCAAAATTCGCCGTGTCTGAGTGCTGAAACTACCAAACAGGCTCATCCACTCCCTGGTAATTTCCCGACTTGACTACTGTAACAACTTACTAACTGGCCTCCCTCTCTCCCGTCCTCTCTCCCCTCCAATCCGTCCTAAATGCATCTGCCAGACTAATCCACCTCTCTCGACGCTCTGTTTCTGCTGCGCCTCTCTGTGAGTCCCTTCACTGGCTCCCCATTCACAACAGAGTTAAATTCAAAATTCTCACCCTGACCTACTAAGCCCTCACCAATGCTGCCCCCACCCTACCTGTCCTCAATCATCAACAAATATACTCCTGCCACTCCCCTAAGATCCAACAACGACCTGCTTCTTGGCATCCTCCTACCATCACCTCCTCTCATTCTAGACTACAGGACTTCTCTCGTGCGGGCACCAACCCTCTGGAACGCACTTCCTCGAGATGTCAGACTTGCCCTAACCTCTCCTCCTTTAAACGTTCCCTAAAGACCTTTCTGTTCAGGAAACTATCACCGACTTATTAACAAACTAACCCAATTAACCAAACAGTTGCCCTCTATCTCCTCACTAATATTCAATTCACCTCTGCAGTCCCCCACCTCCTGTTTCCAATTCTCCTACCCATCTAGATTGTAAGTTCCACGGGAACAGGGCCTCAATTCCCCTGTCATTTGTCTGGTAAATTTTGTGTCTTATCGTATTGTTTCTCCACTGTACTGTTATCCTTGTACCCATGGGCAGCGCTGCGGAATCTGTTGGCGCTTTATAATAAAGATTAATAATAATACTAATAATCAATAATAATAACTCGCTATTGATTTGCAGCAATTTTGACAAAAAAAACCCCCACAAGTAACAGGTGAATTAATTGATAACTACATCATTTGTAGAATATTCAGTTTAAAAAACTATGAGAGGCCACACAAAGTCAAAAACCAGAATTACACGTTTTCATGTCTATTTGGTGCTCACTTTGCTGAATAATTGCTCATGAGTACATGGGAAGTTGTGTGTCCCCCTGTTCTAAAGCGAACTTAAATAAACCCCACATAATTCAGTATGTCTTATTCCTCTCTGTTGAGTTTTCCAAGCTTCGAAGGAACTGAAAGCATTAATCAATTCATTGATTTTGCCTTAATTTTTGCAATTTGATGTTTAACGAATCTGTACTGTAAGTATGTCAGTTCAAATGGGAGGAGCAAGCAAATATTCTGACAGCAAAACAATTTTAAGGGATAGAAGGGTCATAGTTGAAATGTGTTTAAATGGAAGAATTTTTGCAATATGAATTCCATTAGCAAAATGCATTCCAGTAAAAGTTACTATTTTCAGAGGCATACGCACATATGCTATGAGGGCCTATGCATCTATATCCATGCTCTGAGAGCTGACAGTGGTGTGTATTGTGTCTGTAAAGATTTAGTTTGTGTCATACAAGCCACCGCTCACTCTCTGAGATGAACAGATACTGATATAAAAATCCAGTATAAAACTGTTTAAAAACTTACTCAGAAGCTGTCAGTTTAGCTCTGTTTAAAAGGTAGTTGGAAAGCCCACTGCAAGTGGGAAATAAGTCACTCCCCCCTCCCCCTTCTTTTGCATATGAAAAGACCCTTTACACACAGGAACAAGCTGGAGTAGGTATACGTCGGTATTCTCCTAAAACTTTGAGGCTTGATTAGGAGTCTGAAAATCAGAGCAATGTTATTTAAAAATAAGCAAAACAATAAAAAAATTTAAAAAAACAACTTTATTGGCTATATAAATAGATCCTCTACAAAACATTTATGCAAAGAAAAAAATGAGTGTATAATGTCCCTTTAATTTTTTATCAATAGCCAAACTCCACCCACCATTTGCCTTTTTTGTAAGAGCCAATCTGGGCTTTAATCTGCAGACAACAAGGCTAATCATTGTAAAAAAGTTAATATAAAGTCATTTGTTTTTCAGTTGTTATTAGATAAAGCCAGTCAGGGACAGATATGTAGCTGAATATACATGAGAAGTCAGCAAGTGCATTCCAAGCTCTTAGAATTAGAAATTTTCAGAGCCAAATTAATGAAAAGGGGACAAAATAAATAATGAAAAAGATTGCAAAGTTGTTTCATTATGCATAACTAAACATTTTATATAAAAGCATGTTTTGTGGTGACCCACAATTCAATTTATGTATTAAAATAATTCTTGAATACAATAGTTTATGAGGGGGGTTAGTGAACCTATGGCACAAGCAAAACGTAAAATAATTTGCTGGCACCCTCTGAGCTACCCCATACTGCTTGATTTCATTGGCTATCAGTATAGCTCTTTATATATTTTTTTCTTATGAATCCATTCTATACATCAACAATTTAACTTTTTATGTTAATAAATATGGATTTATAAGACTAATTGATGATAATAAGACAGTAACTTAAAAATTAAGCTGTAATGACAGAGCACACACTTATAAACAACTTTCCAATTTGCTTCTAGTTTAAATGTGCTTTTGTTTTCTAGGTATCCTTTGTTAAAAAGCATATCTAGGTAGGTTCAGAAGCAGCAATGGTCTACTCGGAGCTAGCTGGTGATTGGCTCATATACCTCTTCTTATTGGCTCACCAGATTATACCCATAATATGGTTTCAATGTTTTAAAAAAAATGTTGCCACACAAGGGGGCTGATTTATCAAGGGCCCATTGGCCCCTGATGCCCTTGTTTCCGTGGAGTTTTCCGGAAACAGCAGTTATGAAGCAGCAGTCTCTGAAGCTGCGGACATCAATCCGCCTGATCCTAATGCAGGGGGCGGCATTGCACATATGCTGTCGGCATTCAGCAATGTCCGTCGGACATGATCTGCTGAGCGGATCATGTCGGACAGATATTTGATAAATGCACATTTGGAAAAACTTTTTATTTGCTTTCATTTGTTTTCTGAAACATCCAGTTTTCTAGAAAGTTCCTTGATTTTTTTTACCGTACTTTAGCAGTAGATGTACGGTTTATGGTATCATGCCACTATGTTATTAACATTATGTTTTTTTGCAGCCTCCTTGGGGAGTTCAAATCCAGTCTTCAGCAATAACTTGCTGTCTAAACAACTAGAAATTATTACACTATCCTTTCAGAACATATTGACAAAGTGATTTGAACAATGATGCAGTCGACTGTATAGCGTAATATTTCTGCAGGGATATTTGCTTGCGGTCTGCTTTCTGAATTCTGAAATTACTCAGCCTTTCAGCAGTTTATGATCTTTATTATGTATATGGTTTCTTGCTTTGCCTTTCTAGGATTTGATATATTATCAGAGTGGGTAATGCTAGCCTAATTTCAGCATGGACATTTAGCAATCTAATTTGGATGTTTAATAGTTGCTTGTGCATTATACAATTTGTTAAGACTCTGGGCAGTAAAATTTTTTTGTCTACTGGAAATGGCATTGTGATTTCAACTAATATTTAAAGAGATGTTCTACTGAAATGCTGACGATACCATTTCATATTTGGATCCCGTAAAGGAGCATACAATACAGTTCAAAGCATAATCAAACAAAATGCATAAGTACTTTGTTTGGATTTAAAATGATGTAGATGATTTAATATTGGACTTCCCACTGCATCACGTGAAGCCATTAGCCAATTACAAATGCATATACGTAAACAATGTATCTCTTGCAACATGCTCAGTGGGAGCTGTAGCTTTAGAAAGTATGCATTTAAAAATATTGTGCACATTTCAATCATGGAAGTGAATTGGAAAGTTGTTTTTAAATTGCAATGCTCTATCTGAATCGTGAAAGTTTAATTATGACTTCAGTGTTCCTTTGATTAACCCCTTAAAAAATCACAACGTACCATTTTACGTTTGCCGGTCGTTAAGAGTTTTCATTTTTATAATAGTTCCTTCCTCCTTCTTGTCACCGGAAATAAAGCAGTCTCGCCGCTGGTGACAAGACCGCGATATCAATCGCACAATCCCCTGGGTACGTTACTGGTCTTTAAGAGGTTAAAAAAGGTACAGCATTTAATGCATGTTTATTGTGTTTGTGAAGTAAAAGCTATTGTAATATAAAGTTAACTAACACAGCAGTCATCAGTTGTATATACGTCCTACTACAGTTTATTACCTGATAGGTACAACTCTTACTGCTCTGTTTATTGGAATGTCTGACAAAACTTTGGTTTCTTTAAAGGCAGGAAAATTGATTTTTTTATAAAATAAATAAATACATTTTAACACCAAGTTTAAATGCCTTTTGTTCAACAAATGTAAAAAAAAGGAATATTCTGTCATTATCCAGTAACAAAGGTTCTGTGATATTACTACATCAGTAATAAATTACATCAACAATTATGGTCAACTCTACAAAGAAACTGATACCTTCAAGTTGGAAAAAAATTGACCTTCCTCCTATCACTATATGGAAAGGCAATGGTCACCCAACACTAAAATTACAAAAATACCATTATGGACAGATTAACCGGCAGGACAACCTATTACTCATATGCTTTATATGAGTGGAATATCTAAATAAGGGACCTACAATATCCCCAAACAACACAAGCCGAGAGGCTTGGTCAGAACACACGTACACTCTCCCTCACCTTAGTCTAAAGGACCTTTTTTCTTTTTTCTCAATTCTCAACACGGAATGCTAGAATCTTGGTAACCAATTCTTAGTTATATGCATATATATTTGGTACTTTTATACTTCCCAAGGTAACAGGGGGAAAACTACCCTTGCAAACTTGTTTTGAATTGTTTGTATTCTGAAGCCGCATATTTCTACTATGTAAACCTTCAAATGGTTAATGTGATGCTTTTGAATTACTTAATAAAAAGCTTAAAAAAAATAAATAATTTGATAAGTCTTTGAAGATTTCATGCACCATCTGAAAGTCAAAGTTCAATTTTGACCACTATTTAGAGATGTATTGAGGAATTGTCTTTGTGCCATTAATGCATTAACGTTGTCTACAGAGGTCAACAAACATTTAAACAGCAAATAAAAACCAAACGCTAACCAACAACCATAGTTACTGGGTCATAATTATTTGCTAATTGTAAAGAAGACAAAATGCAAAACCTTCAGTCCAATTTTTTCTTCATTTACCACCAAACACAGTAAATAACCACATTTACCACCCACGAATCCCAGTACATTAAATTTATGAACCTAGTTAATTGTCTTTACAGCACTAGGTTAATGTTGTGTGCAAGGATGAATCTCGCTTTAGCGCATGAAACTAGACAATTATATGTAAATGTAGTCTTTTTAAATGTCATGCTGGCTCGGCCGGTTGTGATTATTTATCTTAGTGAACAAGAAAAGAGAAATATCTATTGTCTAACATTAGGAAACTGACGGAAATAGGATATCTATAAAAGGATGCATAGCATATACCGCTTAGACAGCAGTTATTGTCCCGTATGACCCCATTTATGTAAAATGTTCACCCTTTTTATGACTGCCTAGAAAAAACTGACATGCTATGGAGCAAAGTAAAACATCACACAGTAGAATTATTATGGTGAATTGACGGTTTTCAATTGATTTGTAATGTGTCCCTGCAATTAAATTGACATTTACTGCTTGTCATTGTTGCAATTAGGACTTATGCTTAAGGGTTATGAGAATTTACAAATTAGGAATGAGGTAATTTGCAGATTTGGCTCGTGGGCAATGTTTGCTTTGGCAGCAGTCACTCCACATAAGGTCAAATAAAACAGAATATGACCTTGGTTCTTCTTCTTTTCAAAATTCTGTGTATTTAAACTGTCAGCATTTCTATTGCAACTGATAACTGAAATAAAAAAATGCTCTTAAATGATAAACTAAATACAGTAGAACTGAATAATTGGCAAAATACACAATAAAACAACAATGCAATACCACTTACTTTGAATTTGAAATGGTCAAGTAGAATACTTTTCTAGCAATTACTAAATTATCCAATCCCCCCGACCCTCGTATCATCTGCCTCCCATGTGACAGCCATCAGCCCAATCACAAATGCATATAGAAGCTGGAGCCTCAGAAAGTGTGCAATAAAAAAATTGCACGTTTTGATAATGGAAGTATATTGGAATTGTTATTGAATTGCATGCTTTATCTAAAGCATGAAACTTACATTGGACTTAAGTGGTCCCTTTAAACTGACAGTATACACCAATTTAATTTAACTGCATGTAATAGGACACTACTATAAAGAAGAATTTGCACAGATTACTGATCTAAAAATCCAGTATAAGACCTTTTAAAAACGTACTTAGAACCTCACAATTTGGCATTGTTGATGAAGTAGTCTGAACACCTCACTCCCCACCTAACCCCTTGTCCTGCATATGAAAAGACAGATAACATAAACAGAACACAGCAGGAGTCTGTAAACGCATGTATACATCTGACACTGTGGGGCTTGGTTAGGAGTCTGAAATCAGCACAATGTTATTAAAAAATAAGCAAAACTATACATTTTTATAAAACCACTACCAGATGGACTATATAAATGGATCATCTACAAAACATTTATGCAAAGAAAAATATAGTGTACAATATCCCTTTAACATATTGGGGCCTATCTATCAAGAAACACCAGTTATGAAGCAGCGGTCTAAAGACTGCTGCTCCATACCCTGTCCGCCTGCTCTGATGAGGCAGACAGGAATCGCTGGAATTCAACCCGATCGAGTATGATCGGGTGATTGACACCCCCTTGCTGGTGGCCGATTGGCCGGCGAGTCTGAAGGGGGGCGGCATTGCACTAGCAGCTCACAAGAGCTGCTGGTTGCAATGCTGAATACGGAGAGCGTATTGCTCTCTGCATTCAGCGATATCTGTCGGACCTGATCCGCACTGTCATAAATAGGCCTCATTGTGTAATTTTAGTAACTGTGCATTTCAATAATTACTGTGCATATTGAAATAGTATATACTAGCCTTTTAGTAAGTACAGAACACCAAGTGGATGTCTTTTTGAAAAACATACGATCCTATAAAGTGTCAGTGAATCTAAAGGGATATCCTCTTCTGAATACAGACACCTTATTAAAAAAGGACAGTTGAAACACCTTGTAATTACAACTTTTTTTCAACAGTCTTCCAAAAGATTAACTAATCAGAAGAGTATGAACTTTATTAGAAGAGATTAACACTTTCGGCGAGATTACGAGTTTTGCGTTGGAGCTATGCGGTGCTAACTAGCAGTTTTTTCTCACCGCTCACTTACATACAGCGCTGGTATTACAGGTTTTTACAAACCCAGCGTTAAAAGACAAAAAGTGAGCGTAGAGCAAAATTTTGCTCCACACTTCACTTCAATACCAGCTCTGCTTAAGTCAGCGGTGAGCTGGTCGTACGTGCTTGTGCACGATTTCCCCATAGAAATCAACGGGGAGAGCCGGCTGAGAAAAAAGTCTAACACCTGCAATAAAGCAGCGTAAATCTCAGTAACGCAGCCCCATTGATTCCTATGGGGAAATAAAAATTTATGTTTACGCCTAACACCCTAACATGAACCCTGAGTCTAAACACCCCTAATCTTACACTTATTAACCCCTAATCTGCCTCCTACAACATCGTCGACACCTACATTATACTTATTAAACCCTAATCTGCCGCTCCGCACACTGCCGCCACCTACATTATACTAATTAACCCCTAATCTGCGGCCACAACATCGCTGACACCTACATTATTTTTATTAACCCCTAATCTGCTGCCTCCGACATCGTCGCAACCTACATTATACTTATTAACCCCTAATCTACCGCTCTGGACATCGCCACCACTATAATAAACATATCAACCCCTAAACCGCCACACTCCCGCCTCGCATACATTAGTTAAATATTATTAACCCCTAATCTGCCATCCCTAACATCGCCGCCACTTACCTACGTTTATTAACACATAATCTACTGCCCCCAACGTCGCCTCCACTATACTAAATGTATTAACACCTAAACCTAAGTCTAACCCTAACACCCCCTAACTTAAATATAATTTAAATAAATCTAAAGAAAATTCCTATCATTAACTAAATTATTCCTATTAAAACTAAATACTTACCTATAAAATAAACCCTAAGATAGCTACAATATAACTAATAGTTACATTGTAGCTAGCTTAGGGTTATTTTTATTTTACAGGCAAGTTTGTATTTATTTTAACTAGGTAGAATAGTTACTAAATAGTTATTAACTATTTACTAACTACCTAGTTAAAATAAATACAAACTTACCTGTAAAATAAAACCTAACCTAAGTTACACTAACACCTAACACTACAATTAAATAACTTACCTACATTAAATACAATTAAATAAATTAACTAAATTAAAAACAATTAAATAAATTAAATTAGCTAAATCACAAAAAAACACACTAATTAGAGAAAATAAAAAAACAAATGACAGATCTTTAAACTAATTACACCTAATCTAATATCCCTATCAAAATAAAAAAAGCCCCCCCAAAATAAAAAAAACTAAACTACCAATAGCCCTTAAAAGGACCTTTTGCGGGGCATTGCCCCAAAGAAATCAGCTCTTTTACCTGTAAAAAAAATACAAACACCCCCCCAACAGTAAAACCCACCACCCACACAACCAACCCCCCAAAGAAAATACTAACTAAAAAAACCCTAAGCTCCCCATTGCCCTGAAAAGGGCATTTGGATGGGCATTGCCCTTAAAAGGGTAGCTAGCTCTTTTGTGGCCCAAAGCCCTAACCTAAAAATAAAACCCACCCAATACACCCTTAAAAAAACCTAACACTAACCCCCTGAAAATCCACTTACTGTTCTGAAGACCGGACATCCATCCTCAAGGAAGCAGCAGAAGTCTTCATCCAACCAAGCCGAAGTCCTCAACGAAGCTGGGAGAAGTCTTCATCCAAGCCGGGCAAAGTGGTCCTCCAGGTGGGCAGAAGTCTTCATCCAGATGGCATCTTCTATCTTCATCCATCCGACGCGGAGCGTCTCCATCTTCAAGACATCCGACGCGGAGCATCCTCTTCATCCGGAGTCTTCTTACTGAATGACGGTTCCTTTAAGTGACGTCATCCAAGATGGCGTCCCTTAGATTCCGTCTGTCAAAAGAACTGAAATAAGGGGAGCAGTCTGCAGAGGCTTAGTTACAAGGTAATCACAGAGGTAAAAAGTATATTAATATAACAGTGTTGGTTGTGCAAAACTGGGGAATGGGTAATAAAGGGATTATCTATCTTTTAAACAATAAAAAATAAAGTGTGCCTTTAAAAATAACTAATTTTATTTTAGAAAGAGAACAGATACAAATTTATTATTTCAATAGAATAAATAGTAGTGACATCAAATATGGACCATACTAAATGAAAAGCTAATGTGCTACATTACATTGGTGCCTGGCAGAAATATTACTGAAAAAATGACTGATATTACCAACAGCAAATCATCACTTTTCCTATGATTGTGATAACACTGGTGTCATTAAGAGTACTGAACTAACATCTGTACTTAGGGTAACTAATCAGATATGATTCCTTCACATTGAAAGCAACATGTACAAACTAAGATTAGCTATCTGTAAATGCTTTGTACTGTTTATTTATATTTGTGAAACATTTTCTTCATACCAATATACGTTAATTAAAATAAAATAAAATTGTTATATCTATAGGAATACTATATATGATACATTTTGAAAAACCTATAAAAAAAATCCTATATTTATTTATTTAAAAAATAATTATTCATGGAAAAAATATCCTTTTCCAAATTAAAAGACAGTAATGAAAATATAGTAATGATTAGAAACACAATGGACTCAAGTGTACAGCAAATGTTAGTACTAAGCTGTAACCCTTAATTCTGTGCAATATCATCTTTTTAAAGAAAAAAACTCATTGTTTTCTTAATATTTTAGTGTCAGATGTTACCATGGTAACATATAGACTGCACTGAACTCTGGGGACACATCTATTATATCCTCACAAACATAATATTTCAGTAATTCATAGCTTCTAGTATTAGATATTAAAACATGGCAATATGAAACGTGCTTTAATATAATAATATAAAGCTTTAATTCAAATAAACATTTATTTAAAAAAAATGGCAAAGACTATGATCTCAAAGCATTGATTATTGTTCATATTTATTTTCTAGAAAAAAATAACTTGAATATTTGTGATTAAAATGCAAATGTATGCATACCTTATGAAATGCATAATGCATTAGGATCATACATCAATTGCCTCAAAATTATGCATACCTATGTATCTGGCTTTAAATCAATAATACAATATTCTTAAAGGAAGATTATGCTGTCTCTCTTATAACTTTATTTTTATTATTATTACTAGTACCAGTTTTTAATAGTAGTATCATTCAGAATACATCATTTGTATCAATAAAATATAAACGTGTTGAATGTGAATTTCAATTAATCAAACAAATATATCTGGTAGAAAAGTACAAAGTAGAAAATATAATTTTAGAAATAAATATGAAGCTAAGTTCATTTATTTATTGGGCGTTTAAATATCAATTAAAATGTAGTTTCTCTTTTCTTTTTTTTTCTACTTATCTTTCTAAAGTATCTCTCCCGCTCTCTCTGTCTAAAATAGGTAATAAAAAAAACAGAGGGCAGGTAAAAACACAGAAAAACACAAAATAAATTGTGTTACTAGGGCAGTTACCAAACACACAGATGTCAGGTATATAGAGAGATGCCACAGAGGGTAGATTTAGGGGCCTATCTATCAAGTTCCGAATGGAGCTTGATGCCCCGTGTTTCTGGCGAGACTGCAGGCTCGCCAGAAACAGCAGTTATGAAGCAGCGGTCACAAAGACCGCTGCTCCATAACCTGTCCGCCTGCTCTGAGCAGGCGGACAGACATCGCCAGAATTCAACCCGATCGAGTACGATCGGGTTGATTGACACCCCCCTCCTGGCGGCTGATTGGCCGCGAGTCTGCAGGGGGCGGAGTTGCAACAGCAGCTCTTGTGAGCTGCTGGTGCAATGCTGAATACAGAGAGCGTATTGCTCTCCGTATTCAGCGAGGTCTTGCGGACCTGATCCACACTGTCGGATCAGGTCCGCAAGACCTTTGTTAAATAGGGGCCATAGAGTCAGTAATCCTATTCAAATTTGAGATGTAATTTAAAAAAAGGGAAATAAAGTGTTTGAATACACTAACTACTAATAAAAACACATTCAACGGATCATAACAATATAGGTGCTAATCACAGCAATATCATACAGTGAAAAGAAAGCTGTATGTAAATATGGATGACCATTTAATCTAGAACTCATTCCAATAGTTTATATCCTCTGTAAAAGGGCAAATCTGTGTTTTTGTAATGAAAAATATTGCACAGAGTTTTAAAAATAAACAAAAAACTTTATTGGCTGCAGTTGGGATTTTTTTTTAGTAAGCCGATAATATATATATATATATATATTTATTTTTTTCATTACAAGTGGAGCGGTATTTAACACTCCCGCTCACGCACTTGTGAGTATCAGGTAGCGCTTGTTTTAAAAGTTAAAAGTAAACTGTTTTTGCAAAGTGCTAACCCGATGCACGCAAAAAGCCGAAGTTAAAATATTGTGCAAAAAAAAAGTCAATGGAGGAAAAAAAGTGGGAGAAAAACAACCCGATCATATTCTCAAGTGCGCTAACATGATATGAAAATATGAATATTTCACATTCCAATGTTTTTCACATTTATTTATTCATAAATACATATTTCTACATATATCTGATGATATGTTGCACAAATATATATTTATACCTATATATAGAACATGTGTAGAACATTGGAATGTGAAATATTTACAGTATAACACTTTATTGAAAATAAATATTTCATAAATATGATTTTTCATGTTTTCATCTACTTTACTGCAAAGGGCTCCAATGCACATACACACACACATATATATATATATGTTTACATATTTATTTGTGTTTATATATATATATATATATATGTTTTTTTTATTAGACCGTGTTAAAATGAGTATAACTGTACTTTTAAATGTATTTTTGATGTGTTTTGTGCAAATTTCTTGTCTCACGTAGCAGTTAACCAGAGCTCTGAAGTCGTGTTACCCCATTGCGTGTTAAATTTGATTGTGTGCAAGGGAACGTATTTACTTTCAACTTGTAATATTTCTGTCACATGCAGAGAGCTGCAAAACACCCCTTATCGCTTGTGCTTAACAGTTAGCGCCAATATATGATATTATTTTATTAATTAAGCATATATAATATACTTGTGACGGACTCTGGCTACCCCGACTGGGTAGCTCCACCAAAGGATCCTTCTAGCACCTGGAACCTGCCGCTATGTAGCGGAGAAGAGTGATTATAGCAGTTCCCATCCAAATAACTAGACAAACTAGAATTCAGGTGAAACAAGAAGTTCTTTTTATTAGGAAAACACACAGTTTATATACACAATCTCATCAAGATAAGAGCCTTATCAGTCCCCTAAATCTCCCGCCATTCCCGCCCCTCCAGACAGGCTGGCGCCATCCCCAGAGTCCATTGTCCCATAGTGTCCAGCGGTATAAGGATGGTGGTTCAGGGTGAGCCCGGGGAGCAGCGGCACTTCCTGGGTGTCATTGGGAAGCCCTCAGTCCCCTGCTGCTACAGTCCAAATAGCGACATGATCCATGGCTGGGGGCCGGAGCTATGGGTGATTAAATGTACACCAGGAAGGCCACTGGGGAGTGGGGGTTGTAGGGAGGGGTCCGGAACCCCCGGTTCCGAAGGGAGCTCCCCTCCGGTAATCACCTCACCTCTTGCCCTCCCCAAGGGGTATCAATACCCAAAAGAGTGGAGCTCTGGGACAAGGGGCCGCTGGATCGACCTGGGGTAAGGGACATCCAAGGTCTAGGAGATTGTGGTGGCTCTCAAAAAGCCCAAATCTGCTTAGAATCAGGAGGGAGTGAGGTAGTGGGGGGGGGGTGGAGGTTTAACCCCTGCAGCCCAGTATCTGTGACAGCTCCCCCGGCTAGGACAGGGGCAGAGATCAAGGCAGATTTGAGGGACCACAGGACCTGTTAGGGGAGTCGCTTACGTGTTAGGTCGGTCAGGGGTTTGGCCAGGGCACTGTAATTGGGGACAAATATACGGTAATACCCAGTGGTTCCTAGAAAAGCTAAAACTTGGGTTTTGGTTTTGGGGGTGGGCCAGTTCGCCACTGCCTCAATTTTGGCCGGCTCTGACCACTGCTTTCCACAACCCACTCGGTGGTCCAGGTAATGGACCTCCGAGCGTCCTATGGTGCATTTGTCTGGCTTCAGGGTCAGACCGGCGGCCCTGATGCGATCTAAAACGACTCCTAGATGGACCAAATGGTCCTCCGAGGTGTCGCTATAGATGGCGATGTCATCCAGGTATGCGCAGGCATAGTCCTGGAGGCCATCCAGAAGGCGATCCACCATTCTTTGGAAGGTAGCTGGAGCGTTCTTCATCCCAAATGGCATGACCTTGAACTGGTAGAGCCCGAAGGGGGTGATGAAGGCAGAATTGGGGACAGACTCAGGGTCTAAAGGGATCTGCCAGTATCCCTTGCAGAGGTTGAGGGTGGTCAGAAACTGGCCGTGAGCGATTTTGTCTAAAAGTTCATCGACTGGGGGCATAGGGTAGGCATCAGTTGTGGTTCTGTCATTAAGCTTACAGTAGTCAATGCAGAAACGGGTAGTCCCGTCCTTCTTGGGTACCAGCACCACCGGGGATTCAACAACACCTAAGTCCAACATACCCCTGAGCTTGCGGTGCATACTGTCCCTGACTGCCTCTGGGACCCTGTAGACTGCCTGTTGTAGGGGGGGGCCTATCGCGGGGTCTCTACTTGGTGTATGTCCTCTGCGGTGTACCCAGGGACAGTAGAGAACATATCTTGTCTGTCTTCAAGGAGTCTCTTACCTCTCATCTAGGGGTATGTTGGCTACTCCTTGGGGGGTCTCTTTTTGCCCAGGGAGCTCCAGCATGGGAAGACTCTCAGAGTCCTCCACAGCTAGAGTACAGATAGCGGCCACATCTTGGGTCCTTTCTAGGTATGCTTTAACATGTTCACATGAAAGGTCTCACAGACTCGGGCATCTGGGACATTTGGCTACCAGGAAGGTGGTGTCATTTAGCTGTTTGACCACCCAGTAGGGTCCCTGCCAGGAGGCCTGTAGCTTGTCTGTTTTGACAGGCTTCAGTGCTAGGACCTTCTGCCCTACAATCAAGTTCCAAGTACAAGTGTTTTGGTTGTACCATCGTTTGTTTTCTTTGAGCGACCTGAAGGTTCTCTTGCACCCTGTCGACAAGGTCCTTCAGTCAGTCCCTGAGTTGTAGGACGTACTCCACAATGAATGGTCCTTCCTCTTCTGTGGGCCCCTCCCAATGGGCTCTCACTAGGTGTAGGGTCCCCTTATCTTCTGGCCATACACTAATTCAAATGGGGAGAAACCAGTGGATTCCTGGGGCACCTCTCTGTATGCAAAGAGGTGGTGCAGCAGGAACCTCTCCCAGTCCTTGTGAGTGGACAAGAACATCCTAAGAAACTGCTTTAAGGTCCTGTTAAACCACTCACATAGACCATTAGTCTGGGGGTGATATGGAGCACTGTGCAGGGGTTTGATCCCGCATAGCCTCCACAATTACCGGGTGATCTCCGCAGTGAATTGGGTTCCCTGGTTGGAGATCACTTCCCGGGGGAAGACTACCCTGGTGAATATCTGGAGCATTGCATCTGCCACTGTCTCTGCTTGGATATTGGTAATGGGGATTGCGTCCGGGTATCGGGTAGCATAGTCAACCACTGTAAGTATATACTTCTTCCCAGTGGGGCTAGGTCGGGAAAAATGTCCAATTATGTCTACTGCCACTCTAATGAAGGGCTTGTCAATAATGGTAAGGGGATTCAGGGGAACTTTAGTGTGATCTCCTGTCTTCCCTACCTTCTGACACACCGGGCACGTTTTACAGTAGTCCTTAATATCTACTGTAATTCCTGGCCAAAAGAAGGTCTGGGTCAGGTGGTGGTGGGTCCTGGACTGTCCTAAATGTCCAGCTAGGGGAATATCATAGTGTCCAGCGGTATAAGGATGGTAGTTCAGGGTGATCCTGGGGGAGTGGGGGCACTTTCTGGCTGTCGTTGGGAAGCCCTCAGTCCTCAGCTGCTACAGTTCAAAAAGTGACATGATCCATGGCTGGGGGCCGAAGCTATAAGTGATTAAATGTCCCCTGGGAAGGCCACTGGGGAGTGGGGGTTGTAGAAAGGGGTCCAGAACCCCCGGTTCCCAAGGGAGCTTCCCTCCTTCAATCACCCCACCTCTTGCCCTCCCCAAGGGGTACCAATCCCCAAAAGAGCAGAGCTCTGGGACAAGTGGCCGCTGGAGCGACCTGGGGTAAGGGACACCAGGGATGTGGCACGATGTGGCCGACCGGCAGTTCCAGGGGCCCAGATGGCCAGATAGGGACTAGGTGGTCAGGGACTAGCTCTTTCCTGATGATGTGTAGCCCATAAACAAAGTAAATTCAAGGTCTGGGAGATCGCGGTGGCTCTCAAAAAGCCCAAATCCTCTTACAAACAGGAGGGGGTGAGGTAGTAGGGGGGTGGTGGAGGTTTAACTCCTGCAGCCTGTTATCCGTGACAATACTTATATTGCCATGTAAGAAAATACAACCCACCGCAATGTTGTGGCTGCAATTCTGCAGGCCGCAATCTTGCAGTAACACAAATTTCACTGTTCCCTGCATTTCACTGCAACAATGATGCTGTCATTGTTCCAATAAAAGTATTGGATAGAGTCAGGGCTTGTGTTATAGTTAATATTTTGAGTGCCAGACAGGCCTGTAATGCATTGTAGCTCTCTCTGGATTCAGAAGTTTTTACAGGACTTTATAGATTCCTACAATCTTAAGTAACATTCCACAATATAGCTAACACCCCAACAATTTTCTGCTTGTACCTGGAACCAGGAGACTGGTGACAGGAACGAATGGCCTAGAACCGCATGAATGGGTATATTTGGTTGGGTTTTAAGCAGGCTTGGTTTGATGATGTGAAACTGAGACCATTATAGAAAAAGTAGAATATTGGAAGGGACAGCATAGTTCATACACTAGGACTATATCACAAAATGCAGGATGTTTTGGAGCTTGAATACAGCCACAGCAACATTGCTGCATTGATGTTGAGGGTACCATGATGTTGTGAGTATTATATTTTGGCAGCTTTGACATTATGATATTAATCTGTAAAAAATATCCCTCACAAATGTATTTTGTTTCCGCTTGCACTGCAATTGCTAATATCCATAGTCATTCATAAAAAAGCTATCCACAGGTTTTCCAATATCATTTATAGTCTTTTAAACTTTTCAAGTAATAAAAAAAAACATTCATTCGCATATTGTTTGTGATTCTATGATATCTTTATTCCGCTCCTAAAAACATAAATTTACCGATCATGCATTTTGTGATTGATACTTTTACGCAACAAACCGCTGAGCTTGACTAAAATAATACTTTATTTCAAATAATGAGAAGGTGCACACATTACTGTTTGTCAGTTCGTTGCTGTGGAGGTGATTATAGGAATTACGACTAAATGACAGGTAATAATTTAAACAAATAACACGTAATGCAAGCGAAGCATTATTACTGACTCTGAGCAAACAAGTACTGTAAGCTTTTAGTGCATGACTGCAAAAGCAATTTATAACCACCAGTATGAGTTATTTCTGTTTTTCAACGATTAAAATGAATTATTCCAGTGGGAGTTTTATTTAAATGAAAGATAACATAAATCAACTTCACTTGTCATTCTTTTTGTTTGTTCAATTATGCTACTTTATTTAACACATTTTCTGATGGGGAAGCAGTACTTAATGAGCGTGAAAGGTTAAAACGTTCAGCTAGAACCTTATTTTACATTATGGGAAGCTATTAACGAAAATTAATATTTCATATGCAAGGAATGTATTGCTGCTAAACTATGTTGACATTATATCTTATGAGTGCTTATAAAGCTGTCAATTTGAGAAATTATAAGACCACGTACAATAAAGTTTGTTGAATAAAGTTTATCTTTTGACCTTTAAAAAGAATTTAGGCAGCTGGTAAAACTTTGGCAATGCTTTGCTAAAAGTAGTAAAATTCTAATCAGATTGTTCTGCACTGAAAGTATTAATCTCTAACTAGAAACAAGTGGATTTACGTTTATCAGTCAGATTATAACCGCGACTACTACTAAATGAAAACAAAACTGAGCAGGGATGAGATCTGGTGACATTATTCAAAGCATGCAGTGATGTTTTTATAAAGACCATTTAAGAATTGTATTCTTTGTTACATGTACACGACAGTGTAACTGCATTATATTTTTTGTTTTTTTATGAAAACTGTAGATTGTTCTCCTGAACAAAACTACTTAAAACTTCATGCAGGTGGTACAGCAATATAGCTAAGGTGCATCTTTTACTAGTATATTTTTACATTGCATGTTCTATCTGAATCATGGAAGTGGGGGTTGTAGAGAGGGGTCAGGACTTTAGGGGCTCTTTATAAAGTATTTATTTGAATGTTGTAGCATCTGAATACACATATATGGCCTGGACTACGAGTGGAGCACTTTCACAAGTGCAATAATTGCGCTCCATTATTAATACCAGTGCATGTAAATGTGTGCAGGTATAACAATTTAAGCATAATGCGAATGCGACCTTGCGCTCATGAGAGCGCACTTCCTCCATAGGCTCAAATGAGAGCCTCTTTCTCATGTCATGAGACACAGCAAAGTGCCTTGCACAGGGGGGCAATTAGAGCAGTGTTGGGCAGCAAAATTAAAATATGTATATGAATATATATATATATATATATATATATATATATATATATTTACGTGTTTATATATGTATATACTCAAATTAACACATAAATATGTATATAAGCATATACATATATTTGTACAGTTAAATCACAGTCACCCATAAACCTCCATGTAATTACTATCCACTTTATTTTGGGGGGCAATTGGGGCATATTTTTTTAATTAACCAGATGTCTTGGTTCTGGTTAATTGCGCTAAGCACAAAGTGCTCCTAAGAGCTTGCGGTAGCATTAACCAACCACTTGTAATGGCTGGTTATTTAACGTGCACCTGCAAAAAGGGCAAATTTGCCCCTTTATGGGTGCACCTTAAAATGGCACTCTACTTGTAATATAGCTTTATATTGGCATCAAATAGGAACCAAATACATATCCGGTCTCTCTCTGACATAGAAGGGGTAATGGTTAATCCTGACCTATCAGGATTAATATAAGTCTATAAACCTGCAATCATTTGTTTCTACTAGTATTACTACTGGGCACAAGAATAAGGAATTATCCTCTTCTAGGCTATTATTCCCAAAGATGTAACATGCACTATATGGCCAAAAGTATGTGGACACCACTACTAATTATTGAGTTCAGGTGTTTCAGCCACACACATTGCTAACAAGTGTATAAAATCTAGCACATAGTCATGAATCCTCCATAGACAAGCATTGGCAGTACAATGGGTCATACTGAAGAGCTCTGTGACTTTAAATGTGACACTGTCATATGATGTCACCTTTGTCCTACTAGATCTGCCCTGGTCAACTGTAAGTGCTATTAATATAAAGTGGAAGTGTTTAGTAGCAACAGCCCAACCACGACTCACAGGGTGGGGCTGCAGAGTGTTGAACATAGCATGTAAAAATTACCTATCATCTACTGCATCACTTACTACAGAGTACCAAACTGTATCTGAAAGCAACATCAGCACAAAAACTGTTCACCTGGAGCTTCATGAAATAGGTTTCCATGACCGAGCAGGTGTACACAAGTCTCACACCAACATGTGCAATACCAAGGGTCAGCTGGAGTGGTGTATAGCACACTGCCACTGGAACAGTAGAAATGTGTTCTCAGTAATGATAAATTACACTTCACTATCTTGCAGTTTGATGGAAGAATCTGGTAATCTGGGTGTTGCGTATGCCAGGAGAACTCTACCTACCAGAATGCATAGTGCCTACTATAAAGTTTGGAGGATGGAATGGTGGTCTGGGGGTGTTTTTCAGGGTTTGGGCCCCTTAGTTCCAGTAAAGGGTCATATTTTTTTTTTAATATTTATTTTTCAGCATAACAGAGGAGACATGATAGAACATTTGATATCAAAAATTGTGTAACACCTAGCGCCTGTTGTGGGAAGACCCTTGGCTAAGATAAATTGACCCCTAGTGGTCAGTACAATTACAATATTAAAAAGTGACTATCAAAGCGCCAACAAAAATAAGGCAGGGTCTATAACTCTAATATTAAAAGTTAAATTTATTAAAATACATGTATAATCAATTGACATCAAATAACAAAAACAATATTAAAACAATATATAAGCAATGTGCCAAAGGTTAATGGTGTAACCCTGGTGGTCCTTTTTCAAGAACTATACTTGTTCCAAAGGTTAATGGCTTTAACCCTGGTAGTTCTTTTTCAAGACCTGTACTTTTTATACGAATACCGTCTATTCAGTTGTGAGTAACATTAATTCACAGATAATTATTTGACAATTTTAAAATTTTTAAAATTATAAAATTTGACAACTTTAGAATTTTGACAATTTTTCCCTCATGGATCCATGTTAACAGTCTAAAATATTGAGATTGTTCGTGGTTGACCAATTTGGTTTAATAGTATCCTGAGTTTACAACTGATAGTGTTATTATTACTCTTTATCAGATATTGCTCACATCAGAGGCTAAAAGCAGTAGTTTGAACTCCCTAGTATCCTGGGATTTTTCAGTGTATCTGCAATTGAGGCTCTCACTCAGATCTTATGTTATGCAAGTGGATTAGTATAAAGGTGCGTTTTCACGCTTTTATTGTTTTAGTGAAATATCACAATTACGTGATGATCTTTCACTTCTGGGTTGCAGATGATAAGAACTGAGTGGAGTGGGCCTGTTAGGTGCAAAATTGTTTGTTGATAGTGTGTTGATAGTGTCGGTACCTATCCGAGTGAATATTATTACACAATTTTGGTGAATTAGACCTAGTGCATAAACATTAGTGATGAAACAAATTCCTTAAAATACCTTAAAATACAAATGCTGTGGCGAGTGTAAAAAGCATTGTGATAGTGCTTTAAACCAACTTCCAATTCAAATATGTGTTTCAACCATTGAACAAACAATAATAAACAATCAAAAATGAACAAATAAATAACGTGAAACTGGTGCTCCGGTCTTAACAAATTTCTGTGTGTTACAGATATTTGGTTCACAGACTTTAAAAACAACTTAGCAGTGTCTATATTTATGGATTTCTGTTCGTGATGTGAGTGAAATAGAGTGAATGTAGTAACATCTAAACAACTCCTCTCGAAAATCTTCTAAAAAGTATATGTCCAAAGTATTTTCAGTGGATGATTAAATTCCCTGATGGGTATATATTCCCAGGGCCAGTGGATAGGCTATAATCCTATTCAGTGTGAGTGTCAGTCTTCAGTGTGTTTACGGTCATTAGCAGATCTCTCCCTGCTGTAGTGGGCAATTCTGTGCAAAGCGGTCCTTCTGTAAAAACAGAAATAACAATAGTGCAGACTGCCAAATGTGAATCTAAAGATTGAAAATGCTCTTACCAGCCAACGCGTTTCGGTCGTTCCTCTACCTTTTTCAAGACTGTCTTGAAAAAGGTCGAGGAACGACCGAAACGCGTTGGCTGGTAAGAGCATTTTCAATCTTTAGATTCACATTTGGCAGTCTGCACTATTGTTATTTCTGTTTTTACAGAAGGACCGCTTTGCACAGAATTGCCCACTACAGCAGGGAGAGATCTGCTAATGACCGTAAACACACTGAAGACTGACACTCACACTGAATAGGATTATAGCCTATCCACTGGCCCTGGGAATATATACCCATCAGGGAATTTAATCATCCACTGAAAATACTTTGGACATATACTTTTTAGAAGATTTTCGAGAGGAGTTGTTTAGATGTTACTACATTCACTCTATTTCACTCACATCACGAACAGAAATCCATAAATATAGACACTGCTAAGTTGTTTTTAAAGTCCGTGAACCAAATATCTGTAACACACAGAAATTTGTTAAGACCGGAGCACCAGTTTCACGTTATTTATTTGTTCATTTTTGATTGTTTATTATTGTTTGTTCAATGGTTGAAACACATATTTGAATTGGAAGTTGGTTTAAAGCACTATCACAATGCTTTTTACACTCGCCACAGCATTTGTATTTTAAGGTATTTTAAGGAATTTGTTTCATCACTAATGTTTATGCACTAGGTCTAATTCACCAAAATTGTGTAATAATATTCACTCGGATAGGTACCGACACTATCAACACATTATCAACAAACAATTTTGCACCTAACAGGCCCACTCCACTCAGTTCTTATCATCTGCAACCCAGAAGTGAAAGATCATCACGTAATTGTGATATTTCACTAAAACAATAAAAGCGTGAAAACGCACCTTTATACTAATCCACTTGCATAACATAAGATCTGAGTGAGAGCCTCAATTGCAGATACACTGAAAAATCCCAGGATACTAGGGAGTTCAAACTACTGCTTTTAGCCTCTGATGTGAGCAATATCTGATAAAGAGTAATAATAACACTATCAGTTGTAAACTCAGGATACTATTAAACCAAATTGGTCAACCACGAACAATCTCAATATTTTAGACTGTTAACATGGATCCATGAGGGAAAAATTGTCAAAATTCTAAAGTTGTCAAATTTTATAATTTTAAAAATTTTAAAATTGTCAAATAATTATCTGTGAATTAATGTTACTCACAACTGAATAGACGGTATTCGTATAAAAAGTACAGGTCTTGAAAAAGAACTACCAGGGTTAAAGCCATTAACCTTTGGAACAAGTATAGTTCTTGAAAAAGGACCACCAGGGTTACACCATTAACCTTTGGCACATTGCTTATATATTGTTTTAATATTGTTTTTGTTATTTGATGTCAATTGATTATACATGTATTTTAATAAATTTAACTTTTAATATTAGAGTTATAGACCCTGCCTTATTTTTGTTGGCGCTTTGATAGTCACTTTTTAAGACATGATAGAACATACCCAAAGGGGAAAAAACATTGTCATACAGAAAGATATAATAAAAAACATAAAAAACATGAACATTCAAAATTGATCCTGATATCACATGTTCTTCCAATTATACATTACAGGACTTAAGCATTTATAATACACAACAGTATTAAAAAATTATAGAACAAAATTAAGTCGAGATAAGTTGCAACTGACAAGCAGTATTATCTTTCTATTATTTTATTACATCGTGATTATAGAAAAATGTCATCTTTATTATTATTATTGTTAATGAGTTGTCGTTAATGTTTCACTTTAAGAGTATTGGGAGGCAATATCAAAACTGTAATACTATTGAAATCTCTGTTTGCTTTGTATTGTGTTCCCATTGGTGATTTTTTAGAGGGGTGGGTCCCTTTAAGCCTATGGGAAAGCAGACTGATAGCTTTTTAAGGAGCATGCACAAATGTTTTAATCAGGTAATGAGTAAGGCAATCCGCTGAAACGCGTATACCTGCCTGTCTGCAGTCTGCTAAAATAGTAGATTTTTTGTTCAGTTCTAACCCCGGGGAGGTTATTTTGTCCCCCCCCCCCCCCTCACATTGTACCGCTTTGTGTGTATTTTTCACTCATTTGCGCTATGGCGCAACTTGTCTATCTAATAAATTTTTATCTGCAATCAAACCCACGCCTGTGCTCCTCGCATTCTCTTCTACAGTATTATTCACCCCTGAATCATTTCAACATCCTCTGTTATTTTTGTCAACTTATCCTAAAATCGAGGGAAAGGAGAAATGGGGATGGGTAAGAGAAAGACAGGGGGGAAAAAATCCTAACTTGGGTTCCAGCATGAAGGATAACTTTCTGATTGTATCAACTGAAGAAAAAGGACAGAATTACGAAACAGAGAGATAATCTGCAGCTGGGTTTTCACAGGCAGCGACAGAATCACATTGTTCCATTTGGCAAAAAAAACCTTTCAATTTGCTTTCTAAAAAAATCAAAGGATCATATTGATCCATGATCAGTTGGTGCATCGTATTTTGAATAAAAACAGAGAAAGCCTGGGAACGCTTACTTTTCCATGATCTAAGAATTGATTGTCTAGCTACCAATATCGCAGTGTTAATTAAATGTCTATTTGGATAAACAAGGTCTTTAAGTAGGAAAAATACTTGCGCGGAACTAAGTTTAATCTTTGTAGTAAGAAATTTATTAAGCCAAAAATTAACTCTATTCCAAAACTTCTGTAACTTAGGGCAGGACCAGAAAACATGTATAAGGTCTGTGCTATGTGCCGAGCATCTAGTGCAGACATGAGACCAAGGAGGGGACCATTTAGACATAATATTTGGAGTAATATAAGATCTATTAAGGAGTCTCATGTGTGATTCTCTCAGGGAACAAGACCGAGTATATTTGTAAATTATAGCAAAGCTCCCCTTTAAATCCTCAAGCAGGAGGTTATTAAAATGTGCTATCTATTTTTTATGGAGATTCAAAAGGTTCAAGTTAGCCGAGGTGGATAAGAGTATTCTATTGGAGCAAGTGAATAAAGGCCTGCTTGAAAGGTCTTTATAACCGAGTCCAATGTCCCCAAGAGCCATGCATTTTTCTCTATACATTTATTAGATGTTATATAATGTCTTAATTGTAGATATGCATAGAAGTTCCTTCTATTCAGAGAGTATTCTGAAGACAGATTTTCAAATGTCTTGATCACTTTAGATTGACCATCTCTCATCTGGTAGATACAATGTAATCCTTTCTGGGACCAGACCTTAAAAACATGAGAGTAAAGTCCTGGTTCAAAATCTGGGTTACTCCTGATTGGTAGATATTTTGAACAGGAATTATCTATCTGCAATTCTTTATTTATTTTATACCAAGCTTTTAATATAGTAAAAAAGTATATTTTGGCAGAACTGATTTAAGGCGTGAGAGATTAGGTGTATGAAGCAGTGCTTTTAAGGAATATGGTAAAATTAAATGTTCTTCTGTCTGAGAGTGGGTGATATAAATTAGAATCTGCTAACCAGTCTAACGCCACCTTGGACATGGGGTCATCTTAATACTACAGGATAAAAATACATTTTTGACAAATGGGTGCTTCCAACTTTGTGGCAACAGATTTTGTAAGGCCCTTCCCTGTTCCAGAATATGCCATTGTGCACAAAGCATTGTCCATGAGGATATGGTTTGACGAACTTGGTGTGGAAGAACTTGAGTGGCCTGCACAAAACCCTGATCGCAACCCCACTGAACCTTTGGGATGAACTGGAATTCCAATTGCAAGCCAGACCTTCTCACCCAACATCAGTGCTTGACCTCACAAAAGATCTTTTGGCAGAATGGGCACACATTTCCACAACACACTCCAAAATCTTGTAGAAAGCTTTTCCAGAGGAGTGGTGGCTGTTATAGCCACAAATGGGGTAGCCAATTCCTTTTGTGAATGCCCATGGCTTTAAAATAAGATGTCCAACAAGCTCTTATAGGTGTGATAGTCACGTGTCCACATACTTTTGGCCATATAATGTACATATGGGCTTAGAGTTAATAAAAACCCTTTCTTTAAAGGGACATTAAAGGCTAAATACATTTTATAAGCATAATATTGAGGGTATTCCCCACCTCCCATCATATGATATTAGAAATGAATTACATTTTGAACACCTCAGAGTTAAATGGAATCTGTTGGCGCTCTACAAATAACCGATAATAATAATTTAATACACTGAGACTGCAGCATTGGTAACGTGGTACTATAAGGCAGTCTTTCTCAGCTCCAGTCCTCACAACCCCCAACAAGCCAGATTTTCCTGATACAGTATATGAACTACAGCACAGGTGAAATAATCAGCTGATGGTTGAGAGTGGGTTAGTAACCATGGTTACAGATTAAATGATTATTTCACATGTTTTCTAGTTCAGATATCATTGGCAATCTGACCTATTAGAACTAAATTCAATTTTTACTATAAGGTAGTAGTTCTCAATTCCAGTACTCATGACCCCTAACATTTCTTATGGACACTTATATAATCATATGTGCATTAAATGTATATTATTTAGATTATTGTCACATATGGTGTCCAAATGCAATTATAGGATATAGGATATTTTATACTTTAAAGGTGTTTTTTTCAACCATTGTTTTATTGTATACTATTTTTGTAAACCTAAAGTACATATTATTGTCTAATTATTAATGAATATACTTTTATTGTACATTTTAGAGAACGCTTTGTTTCCTCTTTTCACAACCAATATCCTTTCCTGCTTTATAAATATAAAACTATATTTAGTACAGACAACTCTCACAGCTAGTACAAAATTCATAATGATCTATTTTGTTAAACTTGTTTTAAAACTATATAATTTAGTAGTTAATTTACAATTTCTTAGATTTAGGTAGAAAAATTTAAATATTTGTTATAAATACCTTGTCCACTGCACAAACACATAGCACCCCCTAGTGGAATTATGCATTGCATTTTTCTTCTAAAATAGACATCAAAGCCATTTTGTATATATCTACATGCCTCAGGGCAGGACATATTAACCAGTTTATTGTGTTTTTATGCAGTAAGCATTATGGGTAAGTATGTGTTTTTGGTACAGCATTTTACCTTGTCCTTTCACCTTGCATTTGGGGAAAAAGATCTTAAAATAATCTATCATATCTATAGATGAACACCACCCAATCTATTGACACAGCAATAGCTTTAAATCATATAATTTTGAGTTGTTCTTTTATCACATACCAGCCTGATACAAATCAATGTATGTCTACAGTCCACAGATTACATGGTATTTGTTTTATATGCTATCAAGCTAATCTACAGCAATACTGTTGTAATTCTCAATTGTAATAATATAGGGTGCAAGAATAGACTACAAATAGAATGATTTATGAAGACTTTATTGTGTGCTGTTTTTTCCTATTTCCTGTGTTACAACAATAAATTACTCTTAAAAACTTAAAGGGACAGTATACTGTAAAATAGTTTTTCCCTTAATGTGTTTACAATTGCTTTTTTTACCAACTGCATAGTAAAAAATGTATGAAAATGAGCTTTTTAACGTTTATTTGTGAATATTAAAGCTCTGATTTTGTGTTTTGAAGCCACAACCTAATAAAATGGGTTGAACTTGTAGGTATAATCAGATCTCATTACTTTATCACATTGTGTACATATACATGCTTCTTTATCTTATATCTTTCCAAAAAACAACCACCAGTACTTGGAGAGAACAATGGAAAAATCAACATTTTATTACCTTATCTCTGCTATATCCCACTGGGAGTGTAATTTTTTCTGCTGGCTGTGTTTACAAAGCTTATCTATAGCTTAGACCTGCGGCCACAAACTTTCAGAATAGGTGGGGATACCGCAGGCTAAATCAACTATTTCAAATGCCAATATAAGGGTAAAGGAGCTACTTGTAAACAATTTAATACACTCCAGCAGGTAAAGTGGATCATTGGGAACAAATTAAAGGGGAGACTTTAACTTGACCCATAGTTTTATACAATAAATCAATAAAACTGTATTTTAAGTTTCAAATATTTTCCTCTAGCCTCTGTTTTAAGTTGAATTCTAAGTAAAAATGGTGTCTTAATCACCATCAACAAATATTAATGTTTAAAAATCTTTAGCACATATCTATTTTATTTAATGGTAAGCAGTGAATAAACTGAATGTTTGCCTTGCTTAGCTCATATTAGCTCTATTTCTATTTTTGATATATAAAATAAAGAAGGCAGGAAAATGAATGGGAGTTTTTGATTATCATACAAATTTGCTTTATTCTCTTGATATCCTTTGTTGAAGGAGCAGTAATGCTCTACTGGGAGCTAGCTAAAAGCCAATGACAAGAGGCATACATGTGGAACCACCAATCAGCAGCTTCTGAGCCTATTTTAGAGATATGTTTTCAAAAAAGGATACAAAGAGAATGAAACAAATTTAAAAAGTATAAATAAATTGGAAATTCCATACTCTATCTGAATCATGAAAGAAACAATTTGGATTTCATGTCCCTTTAATTATACAAAAACATAAAAGTACAAATTACAAAAGGTTTAGACAATAAGCTTAAAGGGACACTGAACCCAAAATGTTTCTTTCATGATTCAGAGAGAGCATGCAATTTTAATCAACTTTCTAATTTACTCCTATCATCATTTTTTTTCATTCTCTTGCCATCTTTATTTGCATCTAAGTTATTTTTTGGTTCAGGCCCTGGACAGCACTTGTTTATTGGTCGGATAAATGAATCCACCAATCAGCAAGAACAACCCAGGTTGTTCACCAAAAATGGGCCGTCATCTAAACTTACATTCTTGCTTTTCAAATAAAGATAACAAGAGAATGAAGAAAATTTGATAATAGGAGTAAATTAGAAAGTTGCTTAAAATTGCATGCTCTATCTGAATCACGAAAGAAAAAATTTGGGTTCAGTTTAATTAATACATAATAGACAGAAAGTGATTAATTTAACTTAATGCATCACTTCCACAAATCTTAAAGATTTCCTTTTTTTTTTGGTTTACTTACTTTTTCCTGCCCCTTATCTCAGTGCTTTTGACAGATGTGCATTTGTTCCCAATCAGTGCTGACCCATAAATAACTCCACAGGAGTGAGCGCAATGTTATCTATATTACGCACATGAACTAGCCCTGTCTAGTTGTGGAAAACTCTCAAAAAGCGGCCTTCAAGGGCTTAGAAATTAGCATAGAAGCCTACCTAGCTTCAGCTTTCAACAAAGGATATCAAGAGAAGAAAGCAAATTTGATGATAAATTGGAATGTTGTTTAAAATTGCATGCCCTATCTGAATCATGAAAGTTTAATTTTGGCTAGACTGTCCCTTTAAATAGATGTTCTGCATAACTTTTACATGATATAGCTTGTTTGTAATTTATACATAGCTTTCCAGTAAATAAAACTTCAGTCTAGCATATATAAGAGCAGTAGTTAAACATGTTAAAATACTTTTACAATAAAAAAGATTAATCTATACCTATTTAAAGGGACAGTCAAGTCAAAATTAAACTTTCATGATTCAGGTAGGACATGCAATTTTAAACAACTTTCCAATTTACTTTTATCATCAAATTTGCTTTGTTTTGTTAGTATTCTTTGTTGAAAGCTAAACCAAAGTAGGCTAATTTCTAAGCCTTTAAAGTCTGCCTCTTACATCAGTGCATTTTATTAGCGTTTCACAGCTAGACTGTGCTAGTTCATGTGTGCCAAATAGATAACATTGTGCTCACTCACGTTGAATTATTTTGAGTCAGCACTGATTGGCTAAAATACAAGGTAATCACAGAGGTAAAAAAGTACATTAATATAACAGTGTTGGTTATGCAAAACTGGGGAATTGATAATAAAGGGATTATCTATATTTTTAAACTATATAAAAAAGGTTCAAGTGGACTGTCTCTAAGCTGAAACTAGCATGAAATGCACATCTGGACACAACTGATACTGCAGTATGCATTGCATGCTATCACTAACAGGGACAGTTCCCCAAAATGTATTGAAGGATATGACCAAGCAATAAAAACAGTACAAATATAGGAGAAAAACAACAATAAATAAAAAAACAACAACACTATTTTAGATACAATATAAGACAGTCACTTTCATGAGCATCTATTTTTTTTCCTCCTAAGTAATTAGACTGTAAAATATACTTTATCAACTTGCCTAAAAGACATCTGTTTGACTGATATTACCTTCCCTGGCCTGTTTTTATTGTAATATATTGTTTGAAGTGCAGCCCAGATATTATACTGAGTGTTAGAAAACCAAACATCAAAAGCAAAATAATAATTGTTGTAATAAACTAAATATAGAATAGAGAATGTAGGGTGAGTATTTCATCTCATTTGGGCAGAAGGGTATCTAAAGTTTCTAAACTTCAAATATAAAAAAATGATTAAAGAAATGTGTCAAATATATTAAATAAAATAAATGGCTGAATTGATTCAAGTTAATACAATAAATTAATTCAGTAATACTACAAGACTTTTTTTTATTAAAAAAAATCTGCCTTCAAATATAATTTTTCTTCTAATTATATTCCATATTTTTCATATGGCATATTTCATAGTCCCATAAATATGATACGTTTTATGTCCGTTTTATATATACGTTTTAGGTCTCATTTTATGTAAAAGCAGTGTCTTTTTTTTTTTTTTAAATAAAATAAAACAAAATTACCGTATTTTGATTTAGCTATCTGACCCTCGCTATTCAGGTGAGTATAGGTGGCCGCGGGGACAGAATCAGGGCATGCTGTGGGTGGAGTTGTGAAAATAAAGGGGTGTGGCTGTGGGATCTTGGAAAATGATTGGCTAAATATTAGATGGGCCCTAGTTTCTCTTAATAGGCAATAGACAGAGAGACACAGCTCCCAAAGAAAGACAGCCATATGTGGCTCCCAGACCGGGACAGCAAGCTATAGCTTGAAAACCTGCAAAATAGGAATTCTGCCTTCACATAAAGTATGTTCATTATCGTACTAACAAGGCAGATAAAGACTTTGGGCTCCATTTATCAAGCAGCGAATGTTAAGAAGCAGCGATCATAAGACAGCTGTTCCTTAACCTCTTTGCCACTTAAAAGGATGGCAGATTGAATTAATCCCGATACGATTGGGTTGATTGACAGCCCCCGCTAGTGGCCGATTGGCTGCTTGTGAGAAGGGGGCGGCATTGTACAAGCATTTATGGTAACATGATTGTGCAATGATGAATGCGTATGCTGTCTGTCTGCAGTGATGACCAGCGGACATGATTCGCTATAGCGAATCATGTCCACTCGACATTTCATAAATCAAGCCCATCATCTCTTCTAATTTTCTCTTCAGTGTTTTTATTTTTATTATTATCTAGTCTGGCTTTTTCCATTGAGCCTTTCTCATTTTGTGTACATTTCTATTGTTGTCTTCTCAGTTTCACCGTTACCTAATGTATGTTCCTCTCAGATTTCAGTCCTGCTCCATTTTCTCCTTTAAAAGATAATACCATAGAGTATGATGGACAACAGGTGTCCCCTTTGTGGGAGGGGGTATTCTCTGAGGCTTGTCTCTTATTGTGTTTCAATAGAAAGCATTTCTCCTCAGGGTGCACTAGGCAGGATTTTAACATTTCCATAAATGAGGTCATGTGACTCAAATGGATTCAGTCACTGATTAAACCGCCAGGTCTGTTGGGTATGAGACCCAGTACAACATTGTACTCCTTAGGGGGTTTGTCTGTGTAAAGTACTGTGTACATTAACAGCACTATAAAAATAAAGATACATACTGAATGTATAATAGCGTTTGTGCCCTTCCATTTTGAACTGAAAAATACAAGTTCTCTGAGTTTTACCTCACAAAATAACTCTGCTTATTTTTTTGTGTTTACCAAAAAAATAATAATAATAAATATATATATATATATATATATATATATATATATATACACACACACACACACACACATATATATATATATATATATATATATATATATATATATACACACACACACATATATATATATATATATATACACACACACACACCCACATATATATACACCCACACACACACACATATATATATATATACACCCACACACACACACACATATATATATATATATATATATATATATATATATATATATATATATATATATATATATATATATATATACACACACACATATATATATATACACCCACACACACACATATATATATATATACACCCACCCACACACAAACATATATATATATATGCACCCACACACACACACACATATATATATATATACACCCACACACACACACATATATATATATATACACCCCCACACACACACACACACACATATATATATATATATATATATATATATACACCCACACACACACACACATATATATATATATACACCCACACACACACATATATATATACACCCACACACACACATATATATATATACACCCACACACACACATATATATATATACACCCACACACACACATATATATATATATACACACACACATATATATATATATATATACACCCACACCCATATATATATATACCCACACACACATATATATATATATATATAGTGAGATGGTCACCTTTTGAAGCAGCAATTCCTGACCCTGTTTTTTTTTTCCTTTGTTGAAAAGGATACCAAGGTAGGCTCAGAAAGCTGCTGATTGGTGGCTGCAAATAAATGCCTCATGTTATTGGCTCACCCATGTGCACTGCTGGTTCTTCAACAAAAGGATACCAAGAGAAGAAGCAAAGTAGGTAATATAACTAAACTGGAGAGGTATTTAAAACTGCATGCTGCATCTGAATCATGAAAGAGAAAATGTATGTTTTATGTCCCTTTAAGAATGTAAATTAATCTGGTCTATTTTTCCTTTCACTTCTGGCCTTTGTAATTTGCTTTTCCTCCTCACCTTTTATTCTCTATTTGGCCTCCTCTGAGAGTTGACTGATTCGTTAACCTCCCACTCCTCATATCATTCATTACAACTTGCTCATTGTTTTTGCCATTTCACTCATTAAGCCTTTGCTTTCAGTGCGACTTGTCTGCTTGGTCACACCAATTATTCAGACCTCTCGGCCTTTAAAGACAATTTCACACGAGTGGTTCTTTTCTTCCATGGTAATAAAGGTAAATAAGAATCTTTTATCTAAGAAGCAAACATATTTTTCTTCTATTTCTTTACAAAAAGTAGTCCTTGGTGTTTTTCTGGATAGATAGTATAGCATGGCAAATTATTATTTATGTGCACACACCACTGGCACAGAGGTGTCAAGTCACACTATGGTATGACACCCTATTTGGGGTCTATTCCCCAGATCACACTGTAAATAAGCGTTTTCACACTATGAAACGAAGGTCCTTGATTAAAACCTCACAAAACCTCAGTGATTAGCAACGCGTTTAGATTTCGTCAGTCAATTCCTTAGTTGTTGTCCCAGCAGAATGTTTGCCTGGGGTGGTCCTGTCCCTTTATAAACAGCAAAATGCCTTCATAATAAAAATATATTGGAGAAATGAATCGTCATTAATGAAATTAATATTTCCTTTTCAATACATCTATATTTATCTAATTATTATTATCATTTATTTGTATAGCGCCGCAAAATTCTGTAGAGCCGTGTATAGATAGATAGATTATGATGGGAAAAATAAAACGATATTTCTACTGGAAATGATGGTCTCGATAAATAATAAAAACCAAAACATTCATAATGAGGCCCATTTATTAATCAGCAGACGTTCTCTTGTCATTTTTTGTTGAAAAGCAGGGAGGTGAGCTCCGGGGTGTGCCAGTCTGGAGCACTATATGACAGCAATTTAACAAGAATATTATCCATTTGCAAGAGCACTAGACGGCAAGACTATTTCCTGTCATGTTGTGCTCCAGATACCTACCTCGATATCTCTTCAACAAAGATTACTATGGGAACAAAACAAATTTGATTATAGAAATACTTTGGAAACTTTTTAAAAATTGTCTGATTTACAAAAGAAAATGTTTGGGTTTCATATACTTTTAAGAACCTCTTCATGTACCTTTAAGGAACATGTTCATTTGGGCCTAGGGCAGCACTAATAGTTAACCCCATCATACTGTGAGAGTTAATAGCTAAATAGTTTTAGTTATTTATGTAACATCCATATCTTGGTGAAGAAAATCAATGAGATCCAAAATATATATTTAACAGTCACTTTTCATGTTTCCATTTTAAGCTAAAATTTATATGGCTCATAGAAAAGAGTATTGGGGGAATTTTTAAATTAAAAATGTTGCTAAATGTACAACCTGATTAAAAACTGAAAGCTAGTAATCTAAATGATTTCAGTCACTGTTCAGTATACTTCTAGCATTCTCTGTGATTTTACTGCCACCTAGTGGACAATAAGCAGCATTTCGGTAGGTGGCAATAGTGCTGTAATTACAATTGTCAAAAGATAATTCACAAAGCTACAACACCCATACAGAAAATATTGACCTTTTTACAAAGAGCAATTGTGTTTCAGAGAAAGAGGAATTCTACATGCAGATACATCACGGCTATAACTCAGTATGTCAGATTTATAAAACCTTATGACTTGCATCGGCACCTTTTATGCTATATAAATGCCAACATCAGATCTAATATCAGTTGCATTTTCCCAACAGCCCTTTACAAACGTATACACTTAAATCTGGCCCCAGAATAAATACATGGCCCTTGCACTGTCTTACCTTATGTTGTGACGCTTGTACGCTGCGTATTACCTTATGTGTAAAGACTGGGGAGACAGAATTTCCTGGGAAAAGAGCGGATCAGAAACACACAGCAAACGTGCAGGTTTAAAGGGGCAGCTATGTTGTCAGATGCTGCAGAGGCAAAATATCTGCTGTCTAGTTCTGCTGAGTTTATGGCTATGTAAGCAAAATTATACAGCATCAGATCTATCTATCAATAATATATGTATCTATCTATGTATCTATTTACCTATAACATTTTACAGAATTATATCTCTCTATAAGATTATACAGAATCATATCTAACTACCTATAAAATTATACAGAATTGCATCTATCTATCAATCTATATTTCTATTTAATTATCTAATATACAAATAACCTATGATAGATAGGTGAATTCAAGACTGCTGTAGGGCACAGAGAAAATATTAGATAAAATTTAAAGGGATAGTCAAGTCAAAATTAAACTTTCATGATTGAGATAGAACATGCAATTTTAAGCTACTTTCTAATTTACTCCTATTATCAATTTTTCTTTTGGTATCTTAATTTGAAAAAGCAAGAATGTAAGCATAGGAGACTGCCCATTTTTGGTTCAGAACCTGGGAAGCACTTTCTGATTGTTGTCTAAATGTAGCCACCAATACCCAGGTGCTGAATAAAAAATGGGCCATCACCTAAGCCTACATTAAAATAAATATACCAAGAGAACGAAGAAAATGTGATAATAGGAGTAAATTAGAAAGTTGCTTAACCTCTTAATGACCAGCGCCGTACCCTGTACGACGCTGGTCTTTAAGCCCTTAAGGATCAGTGTCATACCCTGTACGACACTGCTGTCCTGGGCCACTCTCTGTTGCGATCTCGGTAAAAGTAGCAAGACTGCGCTATTTCTGCATGCCCCACAAGTGGGGCAGTGCAGAAATAAATGGGCAGAGTTACTCTGTGGCCCTCTCTCCATCATGCAGCGGTGGTGCCGATTGTTGGTGGTGGGAGGGTTAGGAGGGAGGCGGGTGGGCAGCCCATCACTGAAGGGGGTGGGAGCGGGTGGGACCGCTATGCTACAGAATATTTTTTTTTACAGCAGGAGTGAGTGGGAAGGAGAGAGGGGGAAGGAGGGAGAGGGTGCTCTTATAATGGAGGGGAGGAGTAGAGGGTGGGAAAGCGATCTGGGAAGGGGAAGGGTAGGGTAATGAGGGGGAGTCAGCTACACTACATGTTTTATTATTATCATCAAATAAACCCTCCCAAAATTGATGGATAACTGGGTACTGGCAGACAGCTGCCAGTACCTAAGATGGCGGCAATTAGAAGGGGGAGGGTTAGAGGGCTTTTTGTGAGGGATCAGGGAGATGGGAAGGTAAGGGGGTAATCCTACACTAAAGAAAATAATAATATATTTAAAAAAAAAAGGGAAAAAAAAGGTATAAAACTGCATACTGTCAGACTGTCTGCCAGTACTTAAGATGGCGATGAACATTGGGTGGTGGGGGAGGGAAGAGAGCTGTTTGAGAGGGATCAGGGAGTGTGAAGTGTCAGGTGGAATGCTAACCTCTACAATAAAGCTAAAATGAACCTTACAAGATACCTAATTAACCCATTCACTGCTGGGAATAATAAAAGTGTGGTGCTCAGCTGTAATTAGCGGCCTTCTTATTACCCAAAAGTAATGGCAAAACCATATATGTCTGCTATTTCTGAACATAATCCCATAAACAACCATTTATGTCATGATTGCACAAGCTGTTAGTAAATAATTTCAGTGAGAAACCCAAAGTTTGTGAAAAAGTTAATATTTTTTTTTATTTGATCGCATTTGGCAGTGAAATGGTGGCATGAAATATACCAAAATGGGCCTAGATCAATACTTCGGCTTGTCTACTAATAAAAAATATATAGTTTTGATAGGTAAATAAAAAAACAAGGCTCTATTTCTGTTTAAATGTAATGATGGCAAATATGCTAAAAATGCTCTGGTCTTTTGGGGAAGCCTTAGTCTGAACTGCCCGGTCCTTAAGGAGTTAAAATTTCAGGCTCTATCTGAATCATATATATTCTATCTATATCTATTCTATCTATATCTATCTATCTATTATATTTATCTGTTCTATAGCTATTATCTATCATATGGGATTGTTTAATAATAAAAAATAAACACCTGTCTTGCTACTGAGACCAATATTACAGTTGCATGGTTGTTGCTAGATACATTGCAAGTAAATATCTGTAATACCTTCTAATTAAAATACGGCTAGATTTAGAGTTTTGTTAGTAAGGACCCGCGTAGCTAACGCCGGCTTTTTTCTGGCCGCACCATAAAAACAATTCTGGTATTGAGAGTCCACATAAAGGCTGCGTTAGGCTCCAAAAAAGGAGCGTAGAGCATATTTAACGCAGCTTCAACTCTTGATACCAGAGTTGCTTACGCAAGCGGCCAGCCTCAAAAACGTGCTCGTGCACGATTCCCCCATAGGAAACAATGGGGCTGTTTGAGCTGAAAAGAAACCTAACACCTGCAAAAAAAGCCGCGTTCAGCTCTTAACGCAGCCCCATTGTTTGCTATGCGGAAACACTTCCTACGTCTGCACCTAACACTCTAACATGTACCCCGAGTCTAAACACCCCTAACCTTACACTTATTAACCCCTAATCTGCCGCCCCCGCTATCGCTGACCCCTGCATATTATTATTAACCCCTAATCTGCCGCTCCGTAAACCGCCGCTACTTACATTATCCCTATGTACCCCTAATTATCCCTATGTACCCCTAATCTGCTGCCCTAACATCGACGACCCCTATATTATATTTATTAACCCCTAATCTGCCCCGAACAACGTCGCCTCCACCTGCCTACACTTATTAACCCCTAATCTCCCGATCGGACCGCACCGCTATCATAATAAAGTTATTAACCCCTAATCCGCCTCACTAACCCTATAATAAATAGTATTAACCCCTAATCTGCCCTCCCTAACATTGCCGACACCTAACTTCAATTATTAACCCCTACTCTGCCGACTGGAGCTCACCACTATTCTAATAAATGTATTAACCCCTAAAGCTAAGTCTAACCCTAACCCTAACACCCCCCTAAGTTAAATATAATTTTAATCTAACGAAATTAATTAACTCTTATTAAATAAATTATTCCTATTTAAAGCTAAATACTTACCTGTAAAATAAATCCTAATATAGCTACAATATAAATTATAATTACATTGTAGCTATTTTAGGATTAATATTTATTTTACAGGCAACTTTGTAATTATTTTAACCATGTACAATAGCTATTAAATAGTTAAGAAATATTTAATAGTTACCTAGTTCAAATAATTACAACATTACCTGTAAAATAAATCCTAACCTAAGTTACAATTAAACCTAACACTATACTATCATTAAATTAATTAAATAATATACCTACAATTATCTACAATTAAACCTAACACTACACTATCAATACATTAATTAAATACAATATCTACAAATAACTACAATTAAATAAACTAACTAAAGTACAAAAAATAAAATATTACAACAATTTTAAACTAATTACACCTACTCTAAGCCCCCTAATAAAATAACAAAGCCCCCCAAAATAAAAAATGCCCTACCCTATTCTAAATTACTAAAGTTAAAAGCTCTTTTACCTTACCAGCCCTAAACAGGGCCCTTTGCGGGGCATGCCCCAAGAAGTTCAGCTCTTTTGCCTGTAAAAAAAACATACAATACCCCCCCCAACATTACAACCCACCACCCACATACCCCTAATCTAACCCAAACCCCCCTTAAATAAACCTAACACTAAGCCCCTGAAGATCATCCTACCTTGTCTTCACCATACCAGGTTCACCGATCCGTCCTGAAGAGCTCCTCCCATGTCCTGATCCAAGCCCAAGTGGGGGGCTGAAGATGTCCATGATCCGGTAGAAGTCTTCATCCAAGTGGGGCAGAAGAGGTCTTCCATCCGATTGAAGTCTTCATCCAAGCGGGGCAGAAGAGGTCTTCCATCCGATTGAAGTCTTCATCCAGGCGGCATCTTCTATCGACATCCATCTGGAGCGGAGCGGCAGCATCCTGAAGACCTCCGACGCGGAACATCCATCCTGGCCGACGACTGAACGACGAATGACGGTTCCTTTAAATGACGTCATCCAAGATGGCGTCCCTCGAATTCCGATTGGCTGATAGGATTCTATCAGCCAATCGGAATTAAGGTAGGAATATTCTGATTGGCTGATGGAATCAGCCAATCAGAATCAAGTTCAATCCGATTGGCTGATTGGATCAGGGGGGCAGATTAGGGGTTAATAAATATAATATAGGGGTCGGCGGTGTTAGGGGCAGCAGATTAGGGGTACATAAGGATAACATAGGTGGCGGCGCTTTGCGGTCGGCAGATTAGGGGTTAATAAGTGTAGGTAGCTGGCGGCGACGTTGTGGGGGGCAGATTAGGGGTTAATAAATATAATATAGGGGTCGGCGGTGTTAGGGGCAGCAGAATAGGGGTACATAAGGATAACGTAGTTGGCGGTCGGCAGATTAGGGGTTAAATTTTTTTTTAGAGTGGCGGCGATGTGGGGGGACCTCGGTTTAGGGGTACATAGGTAGTTTATGGGTGTTAGTGTACTTTAGAGTACAGTAGTTAAGAGCTTTATAAACCGGCGTTAGCCCAGAAAGCTCTTAACTACTGACTTTTTTCCTGCGGCTGGAGTTTTGTCGTTAGATGTCTAACGCTCACTTCAGACACGACTCTAAATACCGGAGTTAGAAAAATCCCATTGAAAAGATAGGATACGCAATTGACGTAAGGGGATCTGCGGTATGGAAAAGTCGCGGCTGAAAAGTGAGCGTTAGACCCTTTTTTGAGTGACTCCAAATACCGGAGGTAGCCTAAAACCAGCGTTAGGAGCCTCTAACGCTGGTTTTCACGGCTAACGCCAAACTCCAAATCTAGGCCACAGTTTGCTAAAACTCTGAAATCTTTAAAATAAAAATCCATACCTTTGTACTAAGTATAAATGTAATGGTATTTGTAAAAACAAACATTTTCAAACCACTCAATGAACAATTTTAGATTGAAATCAGTTAACTTGCTATTAAATATTTTGTGTACCTGTCCAAAAAAATAGTTTTGGCTGAATTGTTCATCACATAGAAATATTTTATTTTCTTATCCAATGTTCCAAATAAGTCTTTGTTAAAAACTATGCAGAGCTAATGATTCTTTGTGCATTTGAAGGACATAATTATTATTTAATTTGTTTGCATAAATTAGTCAATAGAAATTTAGCCATTTTACAGTTATTTATTTATCTTTTTCTAAGTTGCAAAAAAAAATATTTTTTCTATCTAAATCTTGAAATGGTTGAATTTTATGCTTCTGTATAGAAAAACTGACTTACTAAAGCTGCCCCACAAAATTAATAATTTTCATAAAAATAAATGGATAACAGATAATGGTTTGTTTCTTATTATTTGTGAATAACCTTTTTTAAAAAATAAATAATATATATATATATATATATATATATAGTTTTGCTATGTCTGACTGTAATAGACATACAGTAATTTAAAGTAATAATTTGCGTTTTATTAAAGATCACTAATTAAAAGAAAGTATGTTCTATGTTATATACATATATTATATCCCCAGCACTGCTAATGTATAAGTGTATAATAATTAAAATTGTACATGATATTAATCTAATGTCCCAAGTGAATGTATATTTTCTGGATATACATAACTGAAAAGGCCAGGAACAAGTCTGCTGAAACTGAGATTTCTAACCAGCGATCTGTGGGTTGAATATTATTATATTTGCCATCTGATGGCACCACCTAGTGGATATTTGTGAGATTACATGCTACTTTTTGTAACATCATGTATTGTTAAATGTAAGTTCAGAACACCAAAAACAGAATTTATGCTTACCTGATAAATTTCTTTCTCTTGTGATGCATCGAGTCCACGGATTCATCCATACTTGTGGGATATTCTCCTTCCCAACAGGAAGTGGCAGAGAGAGCACCCACAGCAGAGCTGTCTATATAGCTCCTCCCTTAGCTCCGCCCCCCAGTCAATCGACCGAAGGCTAGGAAGAAAAAAGAGAAACTATAGGGTGGAGTGGTGACTGAAGTTTTTAAAATAAAAATATACTACCCGTCTTAAACAGACAGGGTGGGCCGTGGACTCGATACATCACAAGAGAAAGAAATTTATCAGGTAAGCATAAATTCTGTTTTCTCTTGTAAGATGTATTGAGTCCACGGATTCATCCATACTTGTGGGATACCAATACCAAAGCTTTAGGACACGGATGAAGGGAGGGACAAGACAGGTACCTTAAACGGAAGGCTGCTTGTAAAACCTTTCTCACAAAAATAGCCTCCGAAGAAGCAAAAGTATCGAATTTGTAAAATTTGGAAAAAGTATGAAGCGAAGACCAAGTCACCGCCTTACAAATCTGTTCCACAGAAGCCTCATTTTTAAAAGCCCATGTGGAAGCCACTGCTCTAGTAGAATGAGCAGTAATTCTTTCAGGAGGCTGCTGGCCAGCAGTCTCATAAGCCATATGGATGATGCTTTTTTCAGCCAAAAAGATAGAGAGGTAGCCGTAGCCTTTTGACCTCTCCGCTTACCAGAATAGACAACAAACAATGAAGATGTTTGATGGAAATCTTTGGTTGCTTGTAAGTAGAAGTTTAAAGCACGAACCACATCAAGATTGTGCAACAGACGTTCCTTCTTTGAAGAAGGAATAGGACACAGCGAAGGAACAACAATTTCCTGATTGATATTCCTATTAGAAACAACCTTAGGAAGGAATCCAGGTTTGGTACGTAAAACCACCTTATCTACATGGAAAACAAGATAAGGGGAGTCACACTGTACAGCAGATAACGCAGAAACTCTTCGAGCCGAAGAGATAGCTACTAAAAACAAAACTTTCCAAGATAGAAGCTTAATATCTATGGAATGCATAGGTTCAAACGGAACCCCTTGAAGAACTTTAAGAACCAAGTTTAGCCTCCATGGCGGAGCAACAGGTTTAAATACAGGCTTGATCCTGACCAAGGCCTGACTAAATGCTTGAACGTCTGGAACATCTGCCAGACGTTTGTGTAAAAGAATAGACAAAGCAGATATTTGTCCCTTTATGGAACTAGCTGATAATCCCTTCTCCAAGCCTTCTTGGAGAAAGGCCAAAATTCTAGGAATCCTAATCTTACTCCATGAGTAACCCTTGGATTCACACCAACAAAGATATTTGTGCCAAATCTTATGATAGATTTTCCTGGTGACAGGCTTTCTAGCCTGAATCAGGGTATCAATGACCGACTTAGAGAAACCACGCTTTGATAGAATCAGGCGTTCAATCTCCAAGCAGTCAGACACAGAGAAATTAGATTTGGATGCTTGAAAGGACCTTGGATTAGAAGGTCCTGCCTCATTGGCAGAGTCCACGGTGGAACAGATGACATGTCCACCAGGTCTGCATACCAAGTCCTGCGTGGCAACGCAGGTGCTATCAGAATCACCAAAGCTCTCTCCTGCTTGATTCTGACCACCAGACGTGGGAGGAGAGGAAACGGTGGAAATACATAAGCCAGATTGAAGGACCAGGGAACTGCTAGAGCATCTATCACTACCGCCTGGGGATCCCAGGACCTGGAGCCGTAACGAGGAAGTATGGTGTTCTGTCTGGACGCCATCAGATCCAATTCTGGTGTGCCCCATAGCTGAGTCAGCTGGGCAAATACCTCCGGATGGAGCTCCCACTCCCCCGGATGAAAAGTCTGACGACTTAGGAAATCCGCTTCCCAGTTCTCTACCCCTGGGATATGGATTGCTGAGAGATGGCAAGAGTTATCCTCCGCCCATCAGATTATTTTGGTTACCTCCATCATCGATAGAGAACTCCGTGTTCCTCTTTGATGATTGATATAGGCTACAGTCGTGATGTTGTCCGACTGAAATCTGATGAATTTGGCCGCAGCTAGCTGAGGCCATGCCTGAAGCGCATTGAATATCGCTCTCAGTTCTAGAATGTTTATCGGGAGGAGAGATTCCTCCCGAGACCATAAGCCCTGTGCTTTCAGGGATTTCCAGACTGTACCCCAGCCTAGCAGGCTGGCATCTGTTGTTACTATGAGCCACTCTGGCCTGCAGAAACACATTCCCTGAGACAGGTGGTCCTGAGACAACCACCAGAGAAGAGAATCTCTGGTCTCTTGGTCCAGATGCAGTTGAGGAGATAAATCTGCATAATCCCCATTCCACTGTTTGAGCATGCATAGTTGCAGTGGTCTGAAGTGTAGGCGGGCATAAGGAACTATGTCCATTGCCGCTACCATGAGTCCGATTACCTCCATACACTGAGCCACTGATGACCGAGGAATGGAATGAAGAGCCCGGCAAGTGATTAAAAGTTTTGATTTTCTGACCTCCGTCAGAAATATTTTCATTTCTACCGAGTCTATCAGAGTCCCTAGGAAGGAAACTCTTGTGAGAGGGACGAGAACTCTTTTTATGTTCACCTTCCACCCATGAGATCTCAGAAAAGCCAACACGATGTCCGTGTGAGACTTGGCTAGCTGGAAAGTTGACGCCTGAATTAAGATGTCGTCTAGATAAGGCGCCACTGCTATACCCCACTGTCTTAGAACCGCAAAAAGGGACCCTAGCACCTTTGTGAAAATTCTTGGAGCCGTGGCCAACCCGAAAGGAAGGGCCACAAACTGGTAATGCCTGTCCAGAAAGGCGAATCTGAGGAATTGATGATGATCTCTGTGAATAGGGATGTGTAGATACGCATCCTTTAAATCCACAGTAGTCATATATTGACCCTCCTGGATCAGAGGAAGAATAGTCCGAATAGTCTCCATCTTGAAAGATGGTACTCTGAGGAATTTGTTTAGAATGTTGAGATCCAAGATTGGTCTGAAAGTTCCCTCTTTTTTGGGAACCACAAACAGGTTGGAGTAAAAACCTAGTTCTTGTTCCGCTCTTGGAACTGGGCGGATCACTCCCATGGTATGTAGGTCTTCTACACAGCGTAAGAACGCCTCTCTCTTTGTCTGGTTTGCAGACAATTGAGAAATGTGAAATCTCCCCCTTGGGGGGGGGGGGGGGGAGTCTTTGAAGTCCAGAAGATATCCTTGGGACACAATTTCTAAAGCCCAGGAATCGTGAACATCTCTTGCCCAAGCCTGAGTGAAGAGAGAGAGTCTGCCCCCTACTAGATCCGGTCCTGGATCGGGGGCTACCCCTTCATGCTGTCTTAGAGGCAGCAGCAGGCTTCTTGGCCTGTTTACCTATTCCAAGCCTGGTTAGGTCTCCAGACTGACTTGGATTGGACAGAATTCCCCTCTTGCTATGCTGCAGGGGAAGCTGAAGCGGGACCACCCTTGAAGTTCCGAAAGGAATGAAAATTATTTTGTTTGGTCCTCATCTTATTTGTTTTATCCTGAGGGAGGACATGGCCTTTCCCTCCAGTGATGTCTGAAATAATTTCTTTCAGTGCAGGCCCGAATAGGGTCTTTCCTTTGAAAGGGATGTTCAACAATTTAGATTTTGATGACACATCAGCAGACCAGGACTTAAGCCATAACGCCCTGCATGCTAAAATGACAAAACCTGAATTCTTTGCCGCTAATTTAGCCATTTGGAAAGCGGCATCTGTAATGAAAGAATTAGCCAACTTAAGGGCCTAAATTCTATCCATAATATCTTCTAATGGAGTCTCCACCTGGAGAGCTTCTTCTAGAGCCTCAAACCAGAAAGCAGCTGCAGTAATTACAGGAACAATGCATGCAATAGGTTGGAGAAGAAAACCTTGATGAACAAAAATTTTCTTTAGGAGACCCTCTAATTTTTTATCCATAGGATCTTTGAAAGCACAACTGTCTTTGATAGGTATAGTTGTACGCTTAGCAAGAGTAGAAATAGCTCCCTCCACCATAGGAACAGTCTGCCACGAGTCCTGTAGGGTGTCAGATATGGGAAACATTTTCTTAAAAACAGGAGGGGGAGCGAAAGGAATACCTGGTCTATCCCACTCCTTAGTAACAATAGTCACAATCCTCTTAGGGACTGGAAAAACATCAGTGTAAACAGGAACCTCTAAGTATCTGTTCATTTTACACAATTTCTCTGGGACCACTATAGGGTCACAATCGTCTAGAGTAGCTAATACCTCCTTGAGCAATAAGCGGAGGTGTTCAAGCTTAAATTTAAAGGCCATCATATCAGAATCTGTCTGAGGGAGCGTCTTTCCTGAATCAGAAATCTCTCCCTCAGATAACAAATCCCTTACCCCTACTTCAGAACATTGTGAGGGTATATCGGATACGGCTACTAAAGCGTCAGACGGCTCAGCATTTGTTCTTAACCCAGAGCTGTCACGCTTTTCTTGTAAACCAGGCAGTTTAGAGAAAACCTATGTGAGGGTTTTATTCATAACTGTGGCCATGTCTTGTAAAGTAAATGAATTTAGACGCACTAGAGGTACTTGGCGTCACTTGTGCGGGCGTTACTGGTTGTGACACTTTGGGAGAGCTAGATGCTAAACCCTCATTTCCTTCTGAGAATCATCTATTGCAGTATTTTTAAGTGCTAAAATATGCTCTTTATAATTTATAGACATATTAGTGCAAGTTGGACACATTCTAAGAGGGGGTTCCACAATGGCTTCTAAACATATAGAACAAGGATTTTCCTTGGTGTCAGACATGTTAAACAGGCTAGTAATGTAACAAGCAAGCTTGGAAAACACTTTAATCAAAGTAAATAACACTTTAAACAAAAACTGTGCCTTTAAGAGAAAAAAAGCTGCACAAACTCTGCAAAACAGTGTAAAAAAGCAGTAAACAAAACTAAATTTTTACAGTAGCATCATAAAGCCTTAGTAACTTTGCACCACTATGCAAATAAACAATTAACCCCTTAATGTAAAAACCGGATTGAAAAAACTTCAAAACCGGTAAAATAACGCTCAGCACCTTGCCACAGCTCTGCTGTCGTGCCTACCTGCCCTTTAGGAACGATTTGTGGGGAAAAAAACCTTGTTACAGCCCTCAAATACAGCAAGAACCTCTGGAGAAGTAGCTGGATGCTTCTGAGGTAAAGTTAACTAGGCCCCTCCCACCTCACTCGATGTTATGGGGCCTAAAAGAAACTCCACAGAGTGTTTCTTAAACTAGCCATGTGGGTTAATAACCCTTAAACAAGCCACAAAGACCCCTTAAAGTCCCTCAAAAAAGGTTATATTTGTAATTAAACCAAAACGTTTTTTCCTATCAGTGTCACCAGTAACTATGAGCCCTTTATGCAAGCTTGGATTTCTCTTTTACTGAATACAGCTTACCTTTCCCTCATGGGGATATTGCCAGCCTTTTCTAGAAATAACACAGTCTGTCTAGAAAAAAATAGACTGAACATACCTTAATGCAGTTTAGCCTGCAAACTGTTCCCCCAACTGAAGTTTTCCTGTTCTCTTCAGCCCTTGTGAGAACAGCAGTGGATCTTAGTTGCAAAATGCTAAGATCATCATCCTCCTTGCAGAAATCTTCATCCCTTTTCTGCCAGAGAGTAAATAGTACACACCGGTACCATTTAAAATAACAAACTTTTGCTTGAGAAAATAAAAACTAACATTTTTGTCACCACACTCACTTTGCCCTTACTAGCAGTTAAGCAGGCAGAGAGAATGACTGGGGGGCGGAGCTAAGGGAGGAGCTATATAGACAGCTCTGCTGTGGGTGCTCTCTCTGTCACTTCCTGTTGGGAAGGAGAATATCCCACAAGTATGGATGAATCTGTGGACTTGAAACATCATACAAGAGAAATTATATTCTAATCAGCTTAGGTAAACTCTGGTCTTTCTTAATTATATTTTCATTACTGTCACATGAAAACTTAATTCAATGATCAGCCACAGATTTTTTTTAATGAGAAATTACATGTATTTCTATAGATACATGGTATGTAGTTATATATATATATATATATACGTTGATTGGGGTAGCCGTGTTAGTCCAGAGATTTAGATATCAAAATAACAAGAGTATTGCATTGAGCAATGATACTTTTTTTATTGGACTAACTATACATTTATAAGTTGACAAGCTTTCGGAAGAGTTCCTTCCTTTATCAAGTCTAAAGCAATACTTTAGTATTTAGTATTGCTTTAGACTTGATAAAGGAAGGAACTCTTCCGAAAGCTTGTCAACTTATAAATGTATAGTTAGTCCAATAAAAAAAGTATCATTGCTCAATGCAATACTCTTGTTATTTTGATATCTATCCATCTATCTATATATATCTATATATCTATATATCTATCTATCTATATATATATATATATATATATATATATATATATATATATATATATATATATATATATGTATATATATATATATGTATATATATATATATATATGTATATATATATATATATATATATATATATATATATATATATACAGTATATATATATAAATGTTTTACATCCATTTAAACTGTTTATTTTGTTACTAAAATGCACACACCCCATTTAAAAGCATATTGGGTATGTTTATCTTACCTCATTTGCTGTGGCTAGTTAGGGCTGAGAAAAACAATCAATCTGCTACACTGATCTAAGGAATCACTTTGTAGCATTTTACAGCCTGGGTCATGCAATGTATAGCAAACTGCAGTATGCAATAGCATCTACCATAAGACAAGAAAGGTGTTTATAAACTATTAATGAAACATTTAAATATTAAAACAACAAAATAACAAATCTGCTGAAACTGAGATTTCTAACCAGTGATCAGTGAGTACATTTGCCATTTGATGGCACCACCTAGTGGATATTTGTGAGATTACATGCTACTTTGTAACGTATTGTTAAATGTAAGTCAGTACTGCAAAATTATACTCTAATCATTTTAACAGTTTAAGATAAGTGCTCTTAATTCAAAATACATATTGCTCCCTTTACTTGTAATTTGTTCTGTGACATATTACATTGTTTTAAGCTTTTATTGGTCAAAATTTAATTCAATTATGGCTATTTAATTTTATAATTATATCAATACACCATTGATTAAAGTTAAAATGAAAGCCTATTTATATACATTAACTGTAGCCAGCTCATTTTTTTTCTTGATAAAGAGGTAACGTCTATACCATTTGGAAAAAGCATACAATTAGTCTCAATATGGCACTTCTTTCTACTCAATTGTATCAACAGTTTTGTGCCCCATTTGTGGATTATTAACCTTTAAATGGGATCACATATTTTGTAGCACAATAAGATATTTTTAGAGCCCTATTAACTATATTAAAAAGGCGCAAAACACTAAATACCTTTATTCAGCTCCCTCTTATTATGGGTGCTGTCATTTTGGAATCTAGGTTTCACTGCAGGTATCTGAAGGAAATTGCTGCACATGTTCATTTATGTATTTTGTGTTTAATGTCTATTTAATGTATTCGGTTAAAGGGACAGTTTACTCCAGAATTTTTATTTTTTTAAAAAGATAGATAATCCCTTTATTACCCATTCTCCAGTTTTGCACAACCAACACGGTTATATTAATATACTTTTTACCTCTGTGATTACCTTGTATCTAAGCCTTTGCAGACTGCCCCTTATCTCAGTTCTTTTGACAGGCTTCCACGTCAGCTAATCAGTGCTGACTCATAAATAACTCCACAGGAGTGAGCACAATGTTATCTATATGGCACACATGAACTAGCGCTGTCTAACTGTCAAAAACTGTCAAAATGCACTGAGATAAGAGACGGCCTTCAAGGGCTTAGAAATAAGCATAATAGCCTAAAAAGGTTTAGCTTTCAACAAAGAATATCAAGTGAACAATGCAAAATGTTATGATAAAAGTAACTTGTAAAGTAGTTTAAAATTGCATGCCCTATCTGAATCATGCAAGTTTAATTTTGACTATACTGTCTCTTTAAGAAAGACACTAACTTTTCTAAACCAATTAAATAGTTGGTATGGAGTCAAAAATGTTAATATTTTTTGTCCACTGCCCCTAAAGAGAACCTCTTCCTACTGTACTAAAATTATTTAGCCTGCTATGTTTTTTTTTATCTTATCCCAAATCGTTGTCATTGTATACCTCTATCTATGTACCCAGCGCTATGGAATCTTGCGGCTCTAAACAAATAAAAGATAATAAGAATAATACAAGGTGAATGTATTTGCACACACAATTTACATATAAACCTAAAAGCACACAATATATTTTAAAAGAATATTAATTCCTATTTTTTTAAATGACCTTTTCCATGTATGACTGTAATAGATGTACAGTAATTTAAAATACTAAATTGCATATTATTAAAGATGTTATGTATTACATTGAGATTAGTAAGTAAAAGAAATTATTTTCTATTGTATATACATTAGATATTAATCAAATATCTATTTTCTATATATACATAATTTAAAAAAAGGCCAGGAACAAGTCTGTTGAAACTGAGCATGCTAACCAGTGATCTGTGGGTTGAATGTGAGTATATTTGCCGTCTGATGGCACCACCTAGTGGATATTTGTGAGATTACAAGCTACTTTTTTCGTATCATTTAGTAAAGTCAGTACAGGAAAAATAACACTCTAATCAGTTCCTGTAAACTCTGGTCTTTTTAAATGATAATTTCATTATTGTCACATGGAAAATGAATTCAATGAACAGTTAAATATATATTAATCCCTATTTTTTCAGATTACATTTTCTAATGTTTTCTTTTTATATATTTTTTCCCTTTAAATAAATATATAGTATAATACATCTCTAGACCTTTATGGCTTCAAAAAATGAATTTGATGGTAAAAAGGAAAAGTAATATTACAGCCTCGTTTTTAACCATTACAAATGTATACAAAAAGGTGATAAAATTACTAGATTTTATTAAAGTCACAGAGATTAATATTTTGCTTAAAGGGACATTAAAGTAAACATTATGCTTTCATTATTCAGATGGAGTGTGCAATAGTGCAATAATAATATGCCCAAAATGGCAACCTTCAAAAATAAAAATAAAAACCAGAACAAACTGAAAAACCATTAGAGTAAAAAAATAACTCAGAATGAAAAAACAGTAACCTATATCAAACAGTAGCCAATGAGAGTTGCCAGTTCTGACAGATGAGTGAGAAATTGACCAATCAGTAGAATTTTACTGTCCATACAGTGTCAAATAGCCTCCAAGTACTTTAGTTACTTGATTGGTTGAAGAAGAAAAATACGTCCAAAATAGTGGTTCATGGTAAGGTAAGTGATCTGAAAAGTAAACATTATCAGAAGCTTTATTAAAACAATTTAAGGGCAGGGGAGACTGGAAAAAATAGGAAACGTTGTAATAGGTGAAATGAAAAAATACATTTTACACCAAAATAGAAAAGTCAAGACTAGTAATGGGTGCGTAAAATGGTAAATTAATTGGTGGGTTCCTTGTCTTGGTCCTTTATGAGTGAGCAGCAAAAGTAAGGAGACTTTTTGGAAGCCACTGGACATTACATGGACTGTATTACGGTAAAGTTACGCAAATAAGTACCTCTGGTTTTGTAAAAAAATCTTAAGAATACATTTCTACCAATTGGCCAGATTGATATATAATATTTGGATAAATGATTTGGAGGATTGAATAGTCATCTCTATTTTTGCAGATGATACAAAGTTGTGTAAGGTCATTACGTCAGTGCAGGATGAAATTGCTTTACAAGGGGATTTACAAATATTGGAAGAATGGGCTGGTAAATGGAAAAGGAGATTTATTACTAAAAAATGTAAGGTTCTACATTTTGAAAGTTAAAATAAGCAGGCAACCCATTATTTACATGGGATTAGATTTAGCTAAACAGAGGAGGAAAGGGATGTGGCTGTAGATAAACTAAAAATGAGTGCAATGCAGGGCAGTGGCTTCCAAGGCTAATAATATACTAGCACGTATTAAAAGAGGCATTGATGCAAGGGGGTAAAGCATAATTCTGTCACTATATAATCCCTGGTAAAACATCACCTTGAGTATGGAGTGCAGTTCTGGGGACCAATCTAAAAAATACATTTCAGAGTTAAAAAGAGTTCAAGGGCCACAAAATTAACAAGGGAAACTAATAAGTGGAAAGGCGGAGAAGTTAAACTATGAGGAGAGGTTAGACAAACTGGGTCTGTTTTCCCTAGAAAAAAAGCACTTGAGAGGTGATATGATTGCTTTATATAAATATACTCAAGGCCCATATACAGAGATGGCGGAAGCTCTGTTTATTCCAAGGAAGCTGTTTGTGACAAGAGGTCAGAATTTAAGACTGGAGGAAAGGAGATTTAATCTCCAGCAACGTAAACATTTTTTTACTGTAAGAGCAATTCAGTTGTAGAACTCATCGCCTAATGAGGCAGTAAATGCCAATACATTAGACACATTTAAAAAGGGTTTAGATGCATTTCTGGCTAGAATCAGAATTCAGGGATACCTTTTTAAAAGGATTCATTTAAACCCAATTGGAACTCAATGGACTTCTGTCTTCTTTCAACCTCATCTACCATGTTACTATATATATATATATATATATATATATATATATATATATATATATATATATATAGATATATAGATAGATAGATAGATAGATAGATAGATAGATAGATAGATAGATAGAAATAAATTGATCAAGGGCGCTTGGACATTGGAACTTAGATCACAATGGTATTAGGTGTTACTTTAGCCCCTTTATACTATTATTGTAAATTGTAAATCCGTTAATAATTACTACAATCTATGAGTAGTATGTGGCTGTTGAGGCAAAATTAGCTTTGAGACTCTGTTGTTAATAAGTATATCTTGATATGATGTTCCTACAATACATATGAAATAGATAGTGCTCATAAAAAATAACAACAGGGTTAATACAACCTAATTTTTAACATCTAACAAATGGTGTCTACGTCCCTTTAAGACAAACAAACCAAATATGTTAATCTGTAGAATCTTATGTTGATTATAGATCTGGTGTGCACCTGTGTACACAGTGTGTCCTTAATATACACGTATGTTTCAAAATAGCAATATCAATAGTGGAATATATATATTTCCTTTTCCTTGATAACAAGTGGTAATTTCAGACAAGATACAGGCTAGTAAATAAAAAAGTGCCCACTTATTAGAAATAACCCCAATCATATGTAAGTAGGGATCATTGGTAAATATCCTGGATTCATCAGTCAGTGTACTTCAGTGATGCTTGGGTATGGTAGCTTCACTTTCTCTCTGTGTGTCCTCGGTGTCCCCAGAGGCAGAGTTTATGGAGGGGGAAAGAAAGGCAACACAATAGTGCAATAACGTTTTGATAAAAATACACTTTTTATTAAAAATAAAATCTGCTTACATTATTCAACCTCAATTGAATATGAGGTATCAGTTTTAGCATTTGTTTTAAAAGATCTTTGCACATTTGTTTCCCAAATAACTTGTCCTTTCTAAAGATAGTTTGCAACAGTCCACACAGCAAGCCAAAGTGTGTAGTTCCTAACGCGTTTCAAAGGTTTAACTGTTACCTTCTTCTTCAGAGGATCGATATGACTGAATGAATCCCAAAGCTGCTTATTTTAGATGGCTGTACTTAAGCCCGCCCCTAGTTTGAACTTATCCTGAATGTGGAGGAGGTCATCTGACCACTCCACGTGTAGGATTGGGGGGGGGTATTAATGTGCCAATGATTGAGGGATTGGTCTAGCTATGTGTTTCCCTAGCAATGGTAAATGCTGTAGTTTGTGGCGTTCCTTAAGGGGTGTGTTAAGGCTGTAGTGGGAATATACAGAGTGCCAATTGTCATCATAAGTATTAGTATTATCCGTGGTGGATGCCCTCAGACATATGTCACTTTGAAGAGATTCTCCTATATTCTCTTAACCAGCCCAGTGTTGGAAAGCTATTGGTTGATGTACTAAGCAATCCGCGTAAGTTTTTGCGCTGTTCACCTAGTGCACATTTCCTTCAGTAGTACATAAAATATTAAGAGCAGATGGATGCACGATTATAGTTATATAAATGCAAGTGCATAAGATATATCTAAACCAATGTGTGTAACAATATTTACAACAAGAAAGGTCATTTCATATATATTATATATAGTTATACATATCGTCTTTACCATAAATTGAAAAACCGGCATTTCAAAGCCTATGTTTATACATAACCCAAAACAAAACCTGTGAAGGTATAGTGATAAACTGCTTACAGTGTTAGTTGTGTTTCTTTCCATTTCCGTTAAAATATAATTCTCGATCCACTGGAACTTTATATACTCTTTCATAAAAATTGTTGAAAGCATACCAAAAACATTTAAAAAAAACCCTTGTTAAGGTTTTGGTTTTCTTAATGGAATACGTAATTAGATATTTTTGGGGGTACATTTCTAGAGGGGGGGATGGTCAAAATACATGAATAAATGTATGTATACAGAGGAAATTTGAACACATGTTGTTCTGATGAAAAAAGTACTAAATACAAACAAAATGAAGACATTCTATTTCAAGGGGTTTACTGTTTAGATTATATATTGTCCCTATTCATGTTATTTCGCAATATGAATAGTTTACTATTTCTTCCTTTCCTACCTGATACATAAGATGTACAATTACAAAGATAAATGGTTCCCGTACTAATAGTAACACTGTTGTATTGTATTTTCATGTCTCTATCAAAAAGGCTGCCAAGTCTATATCCTTGTTAAGGCCGTGGGGTATCTGAGAATACATAGTATGTATCCAAAAGGTCTCTTTTCTTCTGAGGTATAGTTCTCTATTCTCTTGTCTCTCGTGTATTGGAATATGTTCTAAGATGGCCCTTGGGATTCATATTATGAAATGCTCTAAAATGAGCCGATAAATTGTGTGATTTCTCACATGCTTTGATTTTTGTTATATGTTCTGCTAGCCTTTTCTTAAAGGGACGTGTTGTACGTCCAATATATTGCAGATCACATGAGCATACAATCAGATATACAATGTGATCCGTTTTACAGTTACACTTTGCATTGATTTTGCAGATTTTCCCACTGCTCTTTGATCTAACTTCTTTCGTAGGCTTGTGTTCATTATAGTGATGTTCACAGGCAAGGCAGTTTAAGCGGTTGCATTTGAAAAAAACAATGGACTGTTTCCCCAGCTAGTTTTGTTTATTCTCTTTCTTTAGTTGACTTGGAGCCAAGGTGTTTTTCAAATTCTTGTTTTTTCTGAAAATTATCTTGGGTTCTTTTTTAAGGCAGTCATTTAATAATTCATCCTTTTGTAAAAGGTGCCAGTGTTTCTTTAAAATCTTTCTAATTTCATCTGAACCTTCATTGTAAATGGTTATGAAGCCCACTTCTTTCCCTGGTGTGTGTTCTTTCTTCTTCCCTGTCTGTAGTAGAGACTGTCTGTTTAGCTATTTAACATTTTTTTATAGGCTATCGACAGGTCTTTATCTTTATATCCTCTTTCTATGAATTTTCTTCTCAACAGAGTGGATTCTTTTTCATAGTCCTCTAATTTGGAACAATTTCTTCTCAGACGCTGGCATTGTCCGTAGGGAATGTTCTTTATCCACTTTGGATTATGGTTGCTTGACGCTAGAAGATACCTGTTGCTGTCAGTACTCTTCTTATGTAGTTATTTGGGAAACGAATGTGCAAAGATCTTTTAAAACAAATGCTAAAACTGATACCTCATATCCAATTGAAGTTGAATTGAGGTTGAATAATGTAAGCAGATTTTATTTTTAATAAAAAGTGTATTTTTATCAAAACATTATTGCACTATTGTGTTGCCTTTCTTTCCCCCTCCATATACACTCTGCCTCTGGGGACACCGAGGACACACAGAGAGAAAGTGAAGCTACCATACTCAAGCATCACTGAAGTACACTGACGGACTGATGAATCCAGGATATTTACCATTGATCCCTACTTACCTCATATGATTGAGGTTATTTCTAGTAAGTGGGCACTTTTTTATTTACTAGCCGGGATCTTGTCTGAAATTACCACTTGTTATCAAGGAAAAGGAAATATATATATTCCACTATTGACATTGCTGCTATTTTGAAACATACGTGTATATTAAGGACACTCTGTGTGCACAGGCGCACACCAGATCCATTATCAACATAAGATTCTACAGATTAACATCTTTGGTTTGTCTTAAAGGGACGTAGACACCATTTGTTAGATGTTAAAAATTAAGTTGTATTAACCCTGTTGTTATTTTTTTATGAGCACTATCTATTTCATATGTATTGTAGGGACATCATATTAAGATATACTTATTAACAACAGAGTCTTAAAGCTAATTTGGCCTCAACAGCCACATACTACTCATAGATTGTAGTAATTATTAACGGATTTACAATAACAGTATAAAGAGGCTAAAGTACCACCTAATACCATTGTGATCTAAGTTCCAATGTCCATGCGTCCTTGACCAATTTCTTTCTATCTATTTTTTGTACACATTCTGGGCAGTGGTTTATCTGAGGTGGGGACCTCAGTCATTCCCTGCCCTGATCTTGGGCAGCATCCACAGGGGAACTTGCAAATACTAAAAATACTAGTCTCTAGGGCTTTCATATAACGCTGATTGCACTCGCTTCTTTTCACACACACATACATATATATATATATACAAAAGAATATGTATCTGCGCCTCTCCTGCGTGGAAATGTGATAAAAAGAATGTGGGGTCACAAATCCCCTATCCCTAAATACTTACTTCCAGGGACCTCATTCAGTATGAGGTAAGTAGTCACCATTCATAATAAACCTCTGTAAAAGGCTGAAATCTCCAGATCCACGAAATGTTCAATCAGGAATACCGGAAAATAGATCAGTTGTGCTGGAAACTGAGGCAGTATATCAAATCCCCACTGTGTAGCTTGGTATCTACTTGATAAGAAGTCATATGTATATAATGCCAGTCACCATCGCTAGACCCCACATTCTTTTTATCACATTTCCACGGAGGAGAGGCGCAGACACATATTCTTTTGTATACATTTTCTGTGGAGGCAACCTGGGAGTCTTCATACACTTTTCTTTGATTTGCTGCCCATCTTCTGATATATTATATCCTGTGGACTTTTATACTTAATTTGTATTTGTATTTTTATATATTATATTTTATATGTGGCATTTAGGCTACTGTTGCATATGCCCTAAAATAGCATAGAAGTTAGCGCGGTTATCATATCTTTCACTTAAAAAAACAATAATATATATATATATATATATATATATATGTATATGTATATATATATATATATATATATATATATATATATACTGGTATATATATTAGTAATGTCAGTGGCCAGACTAGTAGGTTGATGTTACTATTGGGTGGGGGCATAATTTTATTCTCAGACCCAGGCAGCACAATGTCTTGAGCCGACCCTGAGTACATTTGGGGAGTTTTAATCCAGTTTTTATCTCAATGACACACTATTAACCAGAAAAAAACACATCTCCCACAATTATTTTTAGACATGGGCATTCGGCAGCTGTGTTAGCTGCCAAATGCAGAAGTAGGTGGCCCCTTGTTGATTTTAGCTCTATTTTCAGAGTCAGATTTATGCTTGTGAAAAATCACCACACTAAGCTCTGGATTTGCACAGATCTTAATATGGTGATCTTTCACAAGCATAAATCCGGCTCCGAAAAGAGACGAAGTCAACAAGGGGCCAATTACTTCCACCTTGGGCAGTTAAGGAAGCTGCCAAATGCCCATGTCTAATCCTTTAACTTGGTTCATGCCAATATTTATGAATTATTTTTTGCATATGTTTGTGAGCCCCGCCCGTGTTCTCATGTGAAAACTTTGAAGAAACCAGCAGAAAGAGGAATTGTGCTTCCTGTACAGGGCTTAAAAAGGGTAAGCTGGAACCCCTCCTCTCTATTGTTGATAAGCAATATTTTCTCACGTCCAAAGTCATAGACACATTAAATGCAATTCCTTTGGAATGTAAGCTTATGAGCCTATCTCAGGTGGCTTACAGCTATCAGGGACTCCCTGATAGGGCCCTCAACCCCTTATGGTTCATGATAATGGCCTAAACTAAATAAAACCCACTTGTGAAATGAATATCTTGTAGGGAAAAAACTTACTGCAACATCGCAACTCAAAAATTGATAAAACTTTGTACTCACCCCTCTTTAGAGCTGTAAGTTGTAAGTCACTGCCCATTTTAATCAATGGAGCAGTATCCATCTTATAATTTCTGGCGTCTTGGCACATAGACAGTGCATCACTAGGGGGGCAACCCCCCCCAGCATAATAACTGCCCCTATGTGCTCCCCCAACTGTGATTGCCCTCATTTGCCCACCACCCCTTTTTCCCAGGTACCCCACAACTCCGGCTGACTGGTTGGTCTCCAGCAAGTGCCCCCCCCCCCCCCCCCTAATAAGAAAATCCTGAAGTTGACTTTGCTTATAGAACTTGCTCCATTCATCACAAAAATTGCTTCAAAACAATACAGAACAAAATAAAAAATTCCCTCTATAAAATGGTGCTCACAAACATATGCAAAAAATAATACATAAATAGAAATACAATAAAAACTAGATAGTCTTGCAGTGAGACAGGTCTGCAAGAAAATATACTTTAAAGGGGCAATAAAATCTTTATGTAGGACAAAGATTCCAACCACACCTATAGAAAACCCCAAAACGCCCATGGCCAGCCCTTCAAAACACCCTTTGTTCTCTCCAGCAAGACTACTTTATCCTAACAAAATAGACATGCAGATATTTTACAGATACATTTACAATAACCATTAATTAACCCTTTGTTAGGTTGATTCAAATGTTAGAAAAGATAGGCATGCACTCACCATTATTGTGAGACCCTTCAGCATTATAGCAATTATCCGATTATTTTTCTTTGCTGCTTTATACAAATTATCACAGTCCTGTGTAGTGTATTGGTGATTTATAAACATGAAAATAATAATACAAATAAAAATAACAACATGTAGGTGTGGTTAACATATATTAACAGCTGACAATAATTCTTGCCAATATAATATTGTTTTTGGCTACACCCTACATAACAAAATGAAACTAATGTTGAATGCAATGTAGTTATAAAAGTAATTTAAAGCCAAACAAATAGTCTGCCAGTTTCTTGGGCAAGGTGAATCATTCATTACATACAAATATCAGTTATCCAAAACATAAAAAATAATTAGTGGGAAATAAGATGCTTAAAGGGCCACTGAACCCAATTTTTTTCGTTCAAGATTCAGATAGAGCATGCAATTTTAAGCAACTTTCTAATTTAATCATATTATAAATTATTCTTCATTCTCTTACTATCTTTATTTGAAAAGCAAGAATGAAAGTTTAGAAACCGGCCTATTTTAGCTTCACAACCTGAGTTGTCCTTGCTGTTTGGACAGCACCAATAAACAAGTGCTGTTCAGGGTCTGAACCAAAAATTGGCTGGTTCCTTAGCTTAGATGTCTTCTTTTTCAAATAAAGATAGCAAAGAACAAAGAAAAATTGATAATAAGTTGCTTAAAATTGCATGCTCTATATGAATCATGAAAGAAAAACTTTGGGTTTAGTATCCCTTTAATAAAAACAATATCTTTCATTTCTGCTATTTAAAAAGGTATCTTGTATAGTGCCCAGTATATGATAAAGGTTGACAGACATAAACCTCATCTGACACATTTTTTAGGATACTTCCCAGTCAACAAAATCATATTATTGTACAAATGTATAAATTTTAACAAAATTCAGTATAAATTATCAAAACAGTTCACTCTCTAAAATTAAAATATCAATTGAAACAATATAATCTGAACAGTTTTATTCACGTAACAGTGATTACTTGCAATTATAAACTGTCACCACAAGATGTCGCCATATAACTTCTTTAGAGAACTGGAGAAATCATCTGGTTTTCATTCACTTTAAATATATATTACTTGTGAAACATATTAAAGGATTTGCTTCTAATTTGAGGGGCTATGGAACAAATATAAAACCACCAATCCATTCTGGAATGCATATTAAAAAAATAAATGATATCTTCACAGTTGTATGCAAATAGGAAACAGATGGCAAGCAGTGGATTTTACTGCTTCTATTTTGTGTCACTTGCCACTAAACATGTCATTTAACAAGCTCTCTATGTGGGGTATTAATTCAACCTTACACAAACACTGCGCAGATTTTAGCATTCTAATTCATACACGTGATCGCACAGGTTTTACACCATGATGCTGGTATCTGCTGTTAAATGGAAACTGTTTAAAAAAAAACAAAAAAAAAACAACCTGTTGAATGGGCCAAGGTGTCCCTAGAGCTGATCCTGTATATTTGTAACTCCTTTTGTAGAAGAAGTATATACAGTCCTATCCATTTGCTGAACCACAGCTTGCACAGACAGGCAGGCACACACTGCAGTATTATTGCTTTTAAACATATGTAAACTAAAAGCTGTTGTCACTAAATGACATTGTTATTAGTACTACTATTTATAAACTGTCAACATTAGGTGAATGATGACAGTACAGAGGGCAAGTTACATTCTGCTGTCTATCTATCCACCCATCTATCGATCTATCTATCGATCTATCTATCGATCTATCGATCTATCGATCTATCTATCTATCTATCTATCTATCGATCTATCCATTATCTATCATCTATCTATCCATTATCTATCATCTATCTATCCATTATCTATCATCTATCTATCCATTATCTATCTATCATCTTCTATCTATCATTCATCTATATGCAGAAAGATATAAAATAAGATATTTTTTAAACAATTATTATAAAATACTATAATACAGCAAAAAATGTAATAGTAGATACTTGAACTTTCCAGCATGGATTTTAAGTTTTATGTTAAAGTTTGAAGTAATTTTTTTAGTTGTTGCATTGAAAATAGAGCATTTTAAAATGCATTAGTTTGTGACTTCAGAAACACAAGTTCCTGTCCTTACAAAAACCTATATTTTGTATTCATGCCTGTAGAGCCGTGTCCCTTTTCACTGTTACACATGTGGGAGAGACCACGGCTATAACAATCAGTGAACAAATAATCCCTTATGATAGGTTAAATACAAGTTTGCATTTCTTGTTAGTTTCTATATTAATTTTGAACAGCTTAAAGGAATATTAAACACTAAATAAATGCTAGATATAATGATGTATTTAAAGAAATTATTAGTCTCAGAATAACATGTAGATGTATTTTTTGGATGTTTCATTAGTTGTTTATATATTAACAAAATACGTGTGAAGTGCTAGTGTCTTTAAATCAGAGGGAGCTGCCATGTTGTAACTTAGGTTACCTTCTCTGCTGTGGCCAATTAGGGATAGTTATAAATAGGTCACTATAGTGTACAGCCAATGGCTGTGTGGTATATAACAGTGTTCAGCACTTCCATTTCTAACAGGAACAGAAAAGCTTAAGAATTTAGAATGAAATTACAGGAAATGGGGACAAAATAAATAATTTAAGTATATTAAAGATTTTTTATTCTATATACGATTTATCATTTTATGTTACCATCTCAACGTATTAAATGTCTAACTTTTTCTTGAAAGAAAAAAAAAATGTATTTTTAGATTTTTTTTTGCTTGCTCTAATTCATAATAGTATGCCATTATTACATTACTGAACCTAGCTCAGAGGCGTAACTAGAAACCACAGGGCCCAGGTGCAAGAATCTTTTTTTTTTTTTTTTTTTTTTAAGCATGGCCCCCACCTTTGTTCGCAATTGCAACCTCTGCACCCCCTGTAGTTTCGCCCCTGACCTAGCTCATTATAAACTTGGTCACAATCTTGCACTTGTTTTCGTCAGATACGAATTTCTGAATCTTGGCAAATATTTGTCAGTGTTTTCTTGTGATCACAAAAACAGAATGCTTCCGACATTTAAAGTCCTCAAGCTTGACACTTTTACCTCCCAAAAACAACCTGAAATCATTATCTGTGTTGGTCACTTTTGTAATACAAAACTAACATGCTGATTTTGTGTGTTTATAACACCAAAAAGGGAAATCAAAATGATTTCACTGTCCTGTGTTACAAATTGTCAGGTCCATCATTTTTGGAGCAAACTCTTTGAAGGTTAGTTCCCCTATAAACAAAAACAAAAAACAAACAGAAAGCAGATAATGTGACATTTGTTAGGTGAATAATCTTTCCTTATCCTCCTATAGAAATTACTGTACTCACAGCAATGAGCCTCAAAGGACACTGAACTACTAACCTGGGTTGCACATTAGCGTGTGTATAGTTATCTGTCAGGTACTGAGAATTTAGGTTGTGATCAGTCAAATAAGACTGGCACATGTTAATTATAGGTAATTCCAAACAACATCAATTCCAGCCTCCACATTTTTAAAATGACCTTTATTATATTATAGTTGTCCATAGGAAAAAATACTGGCCTGCAACAGGCCCTTAGTCATGTATAATTGATTATACACAGGTATGTGTGTTTATACTTTTACCTGTTGCACAAAATCTCTACACTTGTGACTTAATGTGGTAAAAAATTGGTACTACAATTTTTGCATCTTTTCATCCATCTTATTAATACAATCTGGATACAGAAATTAGAGTAATTTAACCCCTAAGGTCCTAAATAAAATTTTTGACTGGTCTCTGTTCCTTTAAGTGGGAGAGGTATACCTAATATGTTGTGCATTATTCTCTTTTTTAGTTGTATATATATATATATATATATATATATATATATATATATATATATATATATATATATATATATATATATGTATATATATTTTAATGTGTTTTTGTCACGCCACGCCGCTCTAGCCATTGCTAGGGGCGCGGTGTCTCTTTCCCTGCTCGTTCCCAGAGGCAGTGTCGACTCCGAATGCGTGCGGCGCTGACGTCATCGCCGCATGCTCTGGATGCCGGTCAGAGCTCAGTGGTGCAAATTTGTGCCTATTTAAATGTTCTGATAATGATCTGTCACTGCCCAAGTATAGGTGATACTTTGTGTGCTCCTGGGTGTGACAGATCGTTCTTTCTATGTGCTTAAATATTGTTGCTGAACCTTCCTGTCTGACTACTCTACCTGCCTTAACCCTTAAACTGCTGGATTAAATATTGTTGCTGAACCTGCCTGTCTGACTACTCTACCTGCCTTAACCCTTAAACTGCTGGATTAAAAATTGTTGCTGAACGTGTCTGTCTGACTACTCTACCTGCCTTAACCCTTACACTGCTGACTTGTTTATTGTTGCTGAACCTGCCTGCCTGACCATTCTAGTGGTTTATCCTTGGACTGCTTTAATGTTGCCAGACCCTGCCTGCCTGTCCATTCTAGTGGTTCATCGTTGGACTGCTCTGCTGTTGCCACTGGGGACTGTCCTGCCTATGGTGAATGCCACCTTCCTCATCTTACTAACTGTCTCTGCTCTGGGATATTCCCTATCATTCCAGCCCAATGCCGGGATAACAAGACTACTGGCCGAGTTTGGTCTGATAGAGGAGTATCCCACGAGCGTTACAGTTTTTAAGTTGATTTGTAAATGGAACATGTTTGTATAGCCCTTTGTATTAATATGATAGATGAAAAGATGCATTATTTGTAGTAACAATTTATTACCACATGATGTCACTAGTGTACAGATTGTGCTCTTTAGTGCAACAGGTGAGAGTACAAGGCACAAACCTGTGCATAATCAAGTATACATGACTAAGGGCCTATTGTAAGGCCTGAAATGTTGTATTTTATCCAATGGACCCGACTATGAGATAATAAAGGTCCTTTTAAAAATATGGAGGCTGGAATTGATGTTGTTTGGAATTACTGGTGAAGACTTTGCAGGTCTGTGATTCCATGCCCCAGTGCTGTAAGTGTGCTGTTTTCCACTATCTTTGAAAAATAACAATGTTAATTAAAAGACCATTTTTTCAGTGAATCAATAATGTAAATAGTTCTGCAAATAAATAATGAAAATGGCTGATTAAGATAGTATTGGCATCCAAAAGAGCTCAACCTCGACTGTTAATTTCCTGATAATTATTAAATGATAGATTGTGTTCAAACTCTGCAAAGGAGTTAAACTCACAGGTAAAGTCCCCCTCAGGAGCTAAAAGCATTGCAGCTCCCAAACAGGAAACCAGGTGATTGGCTGCTACAAGCAGCTGTTGCTCAGTCTCACTGGCTTTGTTTTGTTCAGGAGCTACTATGCCTGCCAAAAAAAGAATTTACCTATGTATATATGTATGTATGTGTGTGTGTGTGTGTGTGTATGATGTGTATATATATATATATATATATATATATATATATATATATATGTGTGTGTGTGTGTGTATGTATATATGTATGTATGTGTGTGTGTGTGTGTGTGTATGATGTGTATATATATATATATATATATATATATATATATATGTGTGTGTGTGTGTGTGTGTATGTATATATGTATGTATGTGTGTGTGTGTGTGATGTGTATCTATATATATATATATATATTTGTATGTGTGTGTATGTGTATCTATCTATATATGTATGTATGTGTGTATGTATGTGTATATGTAAGTATGTGTGTGTATGATGTGTATCTATTTATATGTGTGTATGTATGTAGATATATTTGTATGCATGTATGTATATATATATACAGTATATATATATATACACTGTATATATATATATAAATATATAAATGTGTGTATGTATATATATATATATATATATATATATATGTGTGTGTAAGAGTCTGTGTGTATATATGTATGTATTTATCACCTTTTGTCTGATCAGCAATGAAAAAAATACATGCTTTAACATATTAGAATATATCATAATTACATCAGAATGTCTATTTAAATACAATTAAATATAAATATAATAAAAGGCAAATACCCAACACCCATATAATTCTTCATTAATTAAATACATATTTGTTATTGACTACAGATAGAAAACATTAAAAGGGCAGCATACTGTAAAATAGTTTCTATTCCTCAATGTGTTTCAAATGACTTGTTATACCAGCTGCAGAGATAAAAATGTATGGAAAATCATTCCTTTAGGTATATTTTGTAAATGAAATATATGTTACTGCTAACTAAAACCACAACCCTGTACAATGGGCTGACCTTGTAGGTAGAGAATATCCCATTACCTTATGTGACTAATGTTTTACACAAAGTACTCCTTATCTTCTTTATTACTGTTTACTGAAAGGCCAATAATTAGAGAAAATAATGGAAATGAACATTCTGTCACAACTACCCACTGGGAGAATTATTTTATTTTAACCTTCTTGTTTATTGCAGCCAAAAATGTTCAGTTTACGTGGGGGATACAATTGGCAAAATCAGCTATTACAAATGTGAAAATAAAACTAAAGAAGCTAATTTTAAATAAATTAATATACTCCAGTATGTAAAATGGATAATTGGTAACATATTCAAGGAAAAAATTAGAATATATACACAATACTAATATACACTGTGCTTTTGAAGAAATTCATTTTTTTCTAAAGTATTCTAACATGAATTTTAACAAAATTTCATCATTTTACTTGTTCCAAACAATAAAAAAGTCAGTTTATTTCTGTTCCTCTTCCTTCTGTAAACAAGTAAAAACAAAATCAGATACCAGTTTCAAATGATTACTCTAGGCGCCTTTGATAGAGGGAAAAAAAATAAAAGAACATAAGACTATTTGATCTTTATCGGCCTGGCTCTGAAGAAAATGAAAGTAGCACTGTTAGGTTGAATGGAACTAAACAAACACGACATGAACAAATACAAAGAATTAGATTGGTATAAGACCCATTCTGCCAGATAACAACACAGAATTGATTGCAGTTCAGTATCGTACTTCACAACTTTTATATACAAGGTAAGTGCAACCTTTTGTTATAGAATCAAAGCTCACAATTTGGAATAATTGTTTCCAGTGATGATCGGGGGAAATTTTTCTTGACAGGAAATGAGAGAATTATACAAAAAGCCTACTATTAAAAAAATAACCACTGTTGATAAATGCAGCTGAAGGTCGAGCCCAAGGTTATAACAAGCGAGAGTGAATACGTGTTATAGCTTTCGCAGACAAGAGAGAATTCAATTGTAAACAAAGCTTCAAAGCAGAATGCTCAGTTAATGGGTCCAGGGAAATTGATAAGGTCAGCAATACAGAATCACATACACTCCCAAGGTTCTCAATACAAGTGGGATGAAGCTCCCCTCTGACTTGAATAGATGTCTGGCTTTCTGACGGCTGAATTATATTTTATGGGATCTCCAACATATTTGAATGTAAAGGGATATTAAATTACTGTTCTTTGCAGCATCTAGAAGAGGACATCATAATTATATATGTATATATATATATATATATATATATATATATATATATATATATATATATATATATATATATATATATATATATATATATATACAGGGAGTGCAGAATTATTAGGCAAATTAGTATTTTGACCACATCATCCTCTTTATGCATGTTGTCTTACTCAAAGCTGTATAGGCTCGAAAGCCTACTACCAATTAAGCATATAAGGTGATGTGCATCTCTGTAATGAGAAGGGGTGTGGTCTAATGACATCAACACCCTATATCAGGTGTGCATAATTATTAGGCAACTTCCTTTCCTTTGGCAAAATGGGTCAAAAGAAGGACTTGACAGGCTCAGAAAAGTCAAAAATAGTAAGATATCTTGCAGAGGGATGCAGCACTCTTAAAATTGCAAAGCTTCTGAAGCGTGATCATCGAACAATCAAGCGTTTCATTCAAAATAGTCAACAGGGTCGCAAGAAGCGTGTGGAAAAACCAAGGCGCAAAATAACTGCCCATGAACTGAGAAAAGTCAAGCGTGCAGCTGCCAAGATGCCACTTGCCACCAGTTTGGCCATATTTCAGAGCTGCAACATCACTGGAGTGCCCAAAAGCACAAGGTGTGCAATACTCAGAGACATGGCCAAGGTAAGAAAGGCTGAAAGACGACCACCACTGAACAAGACACACAAGCTGAAACGTCAAGACTGGGCCAAGAAATATCTCAAGACTGATTTTTCTAAGGTTTTATGGACTGATGAAATGAGAGTGAGTCTTGATGGGCCAGATGGATGGGCCCGTGGCTGGATTGGTAAAGGGCAGAGAGCTCCAGTCCGACTCAGACGCCAGCAAGGTGGAGGTGGAGTACTGGTTTGGGCTGGTATCATCAAAGATGAGCTTGTGGGGCCTTTTCGGGTTGAGGATGGAGTCAAGCTCAACTCCCAGTCCTACTGCCAGTTTCTGGAAGACACCTTCTTTAAGCAGTGGTACAGGAAGAAGTCTGCATCCTTCAAGAAAAACATGATTTTCATGCAGGACAATGCTCCATCACACACGTCCAAGTACTCCACAGCGTGGCTGGCAAGAAAGGGTATAAAAGAAGAAAATCTAATGACATGGCCTCCTTGTTCACCTGATCTGAACCCCATTGAGAACGTGTGGTCCATCATGAAATGTGAGATTTACAAGGAGGGAAAACAGTACACCTCTCTGAACAGTGTCTGGGAGGCTGTGGTTGCTGCTGCACGCAATGTTGATGGTGAACAGATCAAAACACTGACAGAATCCATGGATGGCAGGCTTTTGAGTGTCCTTGCAAAGAAAGGTGGCTATATTGGTCACTGATTTGTTTTTGTTTTGTTTTTGAATGTCAGAAATGTATATTTGTGAATGTTGAGATGTTATATTGGTTTCACTGGTAAAAATAAATAATTGAAATGGGTATATATTTGTTTTTTGTTAAGTTGCCTAATAATTATGCACAGTAATAGTCACCTGCACACACAGATATCCCCCTAAAATAGCTAAAACTAAAAACAAACTAAAAACTACTTCCAAAAATATTCAGCTTTGATATTAATGAGTTTTTTGGGTTGATTGAGAACATGGTTGTTGTTCAATAATAAAATTAATCCTCAAAAATACAACTTGCCTAATAATTCTGCACTCCCTATATATATATATATATATATATATATATATATATATATATATATATATATATATATATATATATATATATATATATATATATATATTATATCTTTTCTACAATGTAAGTAGTGAGTGTACAGCCTGTATAACAGTGTAAATTTGCTGTCCCCTCAAAATAACTTAACACACAGCCAATAATGTCTAAACCGTTGGTAACAAAAGTCAGTACACCCCTAAGTGGAAATGTCTAAATCGGGACCAATTAGCCATTTTCCCTCCCCGGTGTCATGTGACTTGTTAGTGTTACAAGGTCTCAGGGGAGCAGGTGTGTTAAATTTGGTGTTTTGGTGTTATTGCTCTCACACTCTCTCATACTGGTCACTGGACGTTTAACATGGCACCTCATGGCAAAGAACTCTCTGAGGATCTGAAAAAAAGAATTGTTGCTCTACATAAAGATGGCCTAGGCTGTAAGAAGATAGTGAAGACCCTGAAACTGAGCTGGAGCACGGTGGGCAAGACCATACAGCAGTTTCACAGGACAGGATCCACTCAGAACAGGCCTCTCCATGGTCGACCAAAGGAGTTGAGTGCACGTGCTCAGCCTCATATCCAGAGGTTGTCTTTGGGAAATAGACGTATGAGTGCTGCCAGCATTGCTGCAGAGGTTGAAGAGGTGGGGGGTCAGCCTGTCAGTGCTCAGACCATACGCCGCACACTCCATCAAATTGGTCTTTGGTCTGCATGGCTGTCGTCCCAGAAGGAAGCCTCTTCTAAAGAGGATGCACAATAAAGCCTGCAAACAGTTTGCTGAAGACTACCAGACTAAGGACATGGATTACTGGAACCATGTCCTGTGATCCGATGAGACCAAGATACACTTATTTGGTTCAGATGGTGTCAAGTGTGTGGCAGCAACCAGGTGAGGAGTACAAAGACAAGTGTGTCTTGCCTACAGTCAAGCATGGTGGTGGGAGTGTTATGGTCTGGGCCAGCATGAGTGCTGCCGGCACTGGGGAGCTACAGTTCATTGAAGGAACCATGAATGCCAACTTGTACTGTGACATACTGAAGCAGAGCACGATCCCCTCCCTTTGGAGACTGGGCTGCAGGGCAGTATTCCAACATCATAAAAAAAAAAAACACACCTCAGAGACGACCACTGCCTTTCTAAAGAAGATGAGGGTAAATTGAGCATCTGTGGGGCATCCTCAAACAGAATGTGGGGGAGCGCAAAGTCTCAAACATCCACCAGTTCCGTGATGTCGTCATGGAGGAGTGGAAGAGGACACCAGTGGCACCCTGTGAAGCTCTGGTGAACTCCATACCCAAGAGTGTTAAGGCAGTGCTGGAAAATAATGGTGGCCACACAAAATATTGACATATTGGGCCATATTTTGGCATTTCCACTTAGGGGTGTACTGACTTTTTTTGCCAACGGTTTAGACATTAATGGCTGTGTGTTGAGTTATTTTGAGGGGACAGCAAATTTACACTGTTATACAGGCTGTACACTAACTACTTTACATTTTAGCAAAGTGTCATTTCTTCAGTGTTGTCACATGAAAAAATATAATAAAATATTTACAAAAATGTGAGATGTCTATTCACTTTTGTGGGACACTGTATATATCTATACTATAATCGCATTTGTAACATGTTCATCGCAGTCGGCAGCTGCGTACGCATCCTCAAAGGAATGTTGGCAGCACGAGGCAGCCAACAGAATTTTGGCTGTGTGCGCAGCCAAAATATTTCCCCTGGATTCTTTCACCACCCTCCCATTTTCGGAATCCACCGGGATGCAACGAGGGCAAACGGAGCATTACAAAAAAAAACGCCCGCAAAAAGTATTAAAAAAAACCCCCTAACTGTCCGCAATAAGTAATAAAAAAAAACTAATCGCCCACACGAAGTATTAAGAAAAAAAAAAATAAAAAATTATAAAACCCCTAAATCCGCCAACCACAATATAGCAAACTACCTAATACATAATTTAAACCCCTAATCCGCCAACCCCCCACAACGCATTAAACCTAATTTACATATTAACTCCTAAACCGCCGACCCCCACAACGCAAAAAACGAATTTAATGACTAAGCTTCCCTTAAAAGGGCATTGAGCTCGTTTGCAAATTGCCCAATAAACCCTAATCTAAACCCCCCCCCAAATATTAAAAATATAACCTAACACTAAAGCCCCAAATAGGTACTCATGGTTTCAGAAGTCCTGCGTAGAAGGTCTTCTTCCAGACGGGTCCATCATCTTCATCCACAGTGAAGGCGGCGCAAAGATCTGAAGAAAGGGACTTGAGTTCCCTAAACATCATCTATTAAAGCTGACTTTTTTTCACAAAATCCTGAGAGTGCATTATGATTGGGAATATACTAGTGGCTATACTTGCACCCAGGTGGCTGGATCTGGAGGGAGGATTCATTCTTTCTAAATATATATATATATATATATATATATAAATCCAAAGAAGAAGAGCACTGGCGTCCTGACCGCACAAGTGCGCATGCTCAGTTCGTCGTTATGGCAACCAGATGCGGCGAGACTTTAAAAAAACCACAAGTGAATATTATAAGTGCATTGCAATTTGGAGGGCATTAGTTATTCTGTAGAAAAGGATACAACCAGTCTATATTGTTAAATTATGTACATTGTTACTGGCATTCATGATTCGATTATCGCTAGCATATTTAGTCTGGGCCATATTGCTATATTGTCACCAGATGCACTATATCTCTGTGCAACACTAATCAGCAGTATACATTTATACAACAACCAGACAATAATATAAGCAAACCCTTGATCTAGCTATTAACAATCAATAGGCACAGAACACATAAAAGGTTATTAATATTTTATGATACTAAAGAAAACAGTGCCAGTCCAGGTGGGTGTTCAACCCGCCAGTCACAATAGTGCCCAGGTTGAAGATCCATCTGGACTCGCACTGTAGCAATAATTTTCCCCTATCTCCTCCTCTCCCCATAGGCGGAATGTGATCAATGATCACATAACCTAAATCAGCTACAATATGGCCAAAACGAGCAAAATGCTGAGCTACGGGTTGTTCAGGACCCCTTTTGTTTATGGCAGCACGATGATTGGCCATACGAGTGCGAAGGTCATCTATAGTTTTTCCAACAAAGAATAACCCACACGCACAATGTAACAAATATACAATGTATGTCGTCGTGCAGGTTACCCTATGTTGGATGGTGTATTTCTGATTGGTGCTCGGATGGGTGAAGAATTTAGCATTCAGTAGTCCCCTACATGTTGTGCACCCAACACATCTGTAACAGCCAGGTTTAGCAGACTGTAACCAAGTGTTAGTAGTATAACTCTGTACCGGATCCACCTTTACCAAAATGTCAGGTAAAGATATGGATCTCCTAAATCCCACTTTTGAATGTTTGGTTCCTTGAAATGGTAAAGTTTTATCAGTCTCCAGAATGTTTCAATTCTTCTTTATTAATTGCTGGAGTTCTCGTTTGTCAGAAGTATAAGTAGTAGTAAAGATCATTCTGTTGGAATCTTCCCATGTGGACCTGGACTGTAAAGCTGTATTCTGGTCCATCATCTCAAACCTGCGAAATTGCTGATCTAACTGTTTACCTCGATAGCCCCTCTGAAGGAATCTCGTTCTCATCTCATTCAGTTGTAGTTGGGCATAGCCTTGCCTACTATTATTATGTATAAACCTTTTGAATTGTGATATAGGAAGGGCATTCTTTAATGATGGTGGATGTCAACTGGTAGCAAGCAACAAAGAATTACGGTCTGTCTTTCTTAAACAAGGTCGTATGAATCCTTCCATCTTCTAAAGATATTCTTAGATCTAAAAAATCCACTGTTTGAGGATTATAAGTAATCTTAAATTGTAGATTAGGCAAAACAGCATTGAGGTCTGAGAACCAATTTTAATTGAGGATACAGGAGACACAGAAAATACTATACAAGGCGCTACTGTTTTTAATTACACTGAAGACGATGCAGAAGACGATGCAGATAGGATCCGGTTCTCTGCACTACCCACCAGGCATTTAAAGGAACAGCCGTCTCACTTATATTCCAAATGGTTAAAAATTAAAAAAAGAAGAATTGACCTGACACTACATGGGACATTCTTATCTGAGTACCATAGAAAATCATTCATTCCAAGGGAATTTTGAATAAAAAATATTCCCACAATAGGTAGAAACAATCCTGCCTTTTGCATTAGGTGGTGTAGCATTTTAAATAAATGCTCTTTAGATCTGATGCTCTTGGTGATAGAGGAAGTGAGAGCATTAATGAATAATGTGGATATGGAGATACAGCAATTTGAAGAAATTCATAAACCAGTCCTGGAGGTGGACCAAGAGAATGACTCGATTGCTAAACTCACTAATCAAATACAAGAGTTTGAATCAGAGCTGCTGAAATTTAAAAAACGCAAATGGGACACTGTGACATCTGACTATAAAGACAAGAGGGTTTACATATGGCTACTGTCTGCTGAAGAATGCCAGATGTCATTTGAAAATAGACCCAGAAGAACGCGCTATTATAAACCCAGGAATATAACTACAGTTGATTCATCTGGTAATAGCTCAGATTCGGAGGCTATTGTGAACTTAGATTGGTCACAAAGGACCGTTGGAGGTGGAGTTATCACCAGGTCAAAAAACGAGGATGGCATAGGTCACACATCAGGAGAGGGGGTGATACGTGGAACACCACCCAGAGCAAGATGCCGCATGTAACCCCTGATATAGTGATTAACCAGAGCTCTTATCAATTATCCCCTTTGGAAAATAAGATACTAATCAAAGGCTTATCATTCATTCCAACATCATTTTACAGACCTTTTGACATGTATATTGACACACAAAAATTTGATAGGAATCTCAGATTAAAAGAACATTTCTTCAAAACCCAAGGGGACCCTATCAATAAGGACTTATACATATCCAGCAAGTTGAAACCTAAAAGCACATATGATCCTATCAGTGGGAATCCTAGCATAAAAACGTATTCCAGACTTATGATTGATGAAACAAGAGAAATGTGTGCACAGGCAAAACCTGGGTGTAGAAACAACTTATCAAGGCAAGAAAGACTTACTTTGGATAGTCTGAGCAGTAATAAAGATTTAATCTTCAGAGAGGCTGACAAGGGGGGAGCTTTGGTGATATTGCACTATACCTATTACCAACAGGAAATCTTATCACAACTTGAGGATGCATAAACCTATAAACGGTTGACTTGTAATCCTACATTTTTTTTTCTCAAAACACAGATTGATCAGGTTTTGGAGCTTGCATTTGAGAGTGGTTGGCTGAATAAACAAGAGATAGGGTTTATGTGGGTAGAATATCCTCATATTCAGGTACTCTACACTCTGCCTAAAGTCCATAAGCACCCTACCAGGCCACCAGGAAGACCCATAGTTTCCTCTGTTGGGTCCCTTCTGCAGCCCATTGCGGTTTAACTCGATTCCATCCTACAGCCTTTGGTATATAATATGCCTAATATGCCCTTATCCCTCTTGGACTCTATCTGCTTAATTAAAGAAATGAAGCGGTTGGCCCCTATTAAAGAACCAATTTTTTTGGTGACATTGGACGTGGTGAGTCTTTATACCAAAATCCCTCACCAACAGGCACTTCTGGCAATTCAAAAACAGCTTAATCGCTACCCTTACGTAGGTCCTTCTGTTGGATTGGTTCTTGAACTTTTGGAATTATGTCTAACTAGAAATTATTTTAAATTTGAAAAGTCATTCTTTTTACAGTTAATAGGGAAGGCAATGTGGTCTAATATGGCCCCATCAAATGCCAATCTCTATATGGTGGAATTTGAGGAAAGAGATACTGACCGCTTAAAACATCACCATATTATGTGCTTCAAACGCTACATAGATGATCTGTTTCTCCTGTAGACAGGCACCAAATTAGAACGTAAGAATTGGTTCTCAGACCTCAATGCTGTTTTGCCTAATCTACAATTTAAGATGATCTATAATCCTCCAACAGTGGATTTTTTAGATCTAAGAATATCCTTAGAAGATGGAAGGATTCATATGACCTTGTTTAAGAAAGAAACAGACCATAATTCTTTGTTGCTTGCTACCAGTTGCCATCCACCATGATTAAAGAATGCCCTTCCTATATCACAATTCAAAAGGGTTATATGTAATAATAGTAGGCAAGGCTATGCCCAACTACAACTGAATGAGATGAGAACGAGATTCCTTCAGAGGGGCTATCGAGGTAAACAGTTAGATCAGCAATTTCGTAGGTTTGAGATGATGGACCAGAATACAGCTTTACAATCCAGGTCCACACAGGAAAATTCCAACAGAATGATCTTTACTACTACTTATACTTCTGACAAACGAGAACTCCAGCAATTAATAAAGAAGAATTGGAACATTCTAGAGACTGATAAAACTTTACCATTTCAAGGAACCCAACATCCTCAAGTGGGATTTAGGAGATCCAAATCTTTACATGACATTTTGGTAAAGGTGGATCCAGTACAGAGTTATACTACTAACACTTGGTTACAGTCTGCTAAACCTGGCTGTTACAGATGTGTTGGGTGCACAACATGTAGTGGACTACTGAATGCTAAATTCTTCACCCATCCGAGCACCAATCAGAAATACACCATCCAACATAGGGTAACCTGCACGACGACATACATTGTATATTTGTTACATTGTCCGTGTGGGTTATTCTATGTTTAAAAAACTATAGATGACCTTTGCACTCGTATGGCCAATCATCGTGCTGCCAATAGAGCTGCCATAAACAAAAGGGGTTCTGAACACCCCGTAGCTTGGCATTTTGCTCTTTTTGGCCATACTGTAGCTGATTAACGTTTTGTGATCATTGATCTCATTCCGCCTAAGGTGAGAGGAGGAGATAAGGGCAAATTATTGCTACAGTGCGAGTCCAGATAGATCTTCAACCTTGGCACTATTGTGACTGGCGGGTTGAACATCCACCTGGACTGGCACTGTTTTCTTTAGTAGCATAAAATATTAATAATCTTTTATGTGTTCTGTGCCTATTGATTGTTAATAGCTAGATCAAGGGTTTGCTTATATTATTGTCTGGTTGTTGTATAAATGTATACTGCTGATTAGTGTTGCACAGAGATATAGTGCATCTGGTGACAATATGGCAATATAGCCCAGACTAAATATGCTAGCGATAATCAAATCATGAATGCCAGTAACAATGTACATAATTTAACAATATAGACTGGTTGTATCCTTTTCTACAGAATAACTAATACCCTCCAAATTGCAATGCACTTATAATATTCACTTATGGTTTTTTTTAGTCTCGCCGCATCTGGTTGCCATAACGACGAACTGAGGTGAGGGTAGTTGGTGTTGGGTACTTAAGAAGACAGGTATGTAAATGTATTTTGTATGGTCTGAGGATGGGGTTAAAATCCCCGAAACGTCACCTTATAGTTAAATAAAGAAAATTGATTCTTATACTTTAAAGACCCGGTGAGTGCTCTTCTTCTTTGGATTTATGCTCGCTTTTGGATGCACCTCGGGCTGCTGCTGAATTGTTTGAGTGTGTGAGTTCTCCGTTGACTGCTAGATATATATATATATATATGGAAAATTTTGCGAGACCACTGCAAAATTACCAGTTTCTCTGGCTTTACTATTAATAACTATGGCTTACATTTAGAGTTGGGCGGTAGCCGTCAAAACCAGCGTTAGAGGGTCCTAACGCTGGTTTTTACCGCCCGCTGGTATTTGGAGTCAGTCAGGAAAGGGTCTAATGCTCACTTTGCAGCCGCGACTTTTCCATACCGCAGATCCCCCTATGCCATTTGCGTATCCTATCTTTTCAATGGGATCTTTCTAACGCCAGTATTTAGAGTCGTGGCTGAAGTGAGCGTTAGAAATCTAACGACAAAACTCCAGCCGCAGAAAAAAGTCAGAAGTTAAGAGCTTTCTGGGCTAACGCCGATTTATAAAGCTCTTAACTACTGTGCTCTAAAGTACACTAACACCCATAAACTACCTATGTACCCCTAAACTGAGGTCCCCCCACATCGCAGCCACTATATTAAAAAATGTTAACCCCTAATCTGCCGCTCCGTACACCGCCGCCAGCTACGTTATCCCTATGTACCCCTAATCTGCTGCCCCTAACATCGCCGACCCCTATATTATATTTATTAACCCCTAATCTGCCGCCCCCGCTATCGCTGACACCTGCATATTTTTTTTAACCCCTAATCTGCCGCTCCGTACACCGCCGCCAGCTACATTATCCCTATGTACCCCTAATCTGCTGCCCCTAACACCGCCGACCCCTATATTATATTTATTAACACCTAATCTGCCGCCCCCAACGTCGCCTCCACCTACCTACAATTATTAACCCCTAATCTGCCGACCGGATCTCACAGCTAAATTAAATATAATTTAAATCTAACAAAATAAATTAACTCTTATTAAATAAATTATTCCTATTTAAAGCTAAATACTTACCTGTAAAATAAACCCTAATATAGCTACAATATAAATAATAATTATATTGTAGCTATTTTAGGATTAATATTTATTTTACAGGCAACTTTGTAATTATTTTAACCAGGTACAATAGCTATTAAATAGTTAATAACTATTAAATAGTTACCTAGTTAAAATAATTACAAAATTACCTGTAAAATAAATCCTAACCTATGTTACAATTAAACCTAACACTACACTATCAATAAATAAATTAAATAAACTACCTACAATTATCTACAATTAAACCTAACACTACACTATCAAATAAATTAAATAAAATACCTACAAATAAATACAATGAAATAAACTAACTAAAGTACAAAAGATAAAAAAAGCTAAGTTACAAAAAATAAAAAAATATTTACAAACATTAGAAAAATATTACAACAATTTTAAACTAATTACACCTACTCTAAGCCCCCTAATAAAATAACAAAGACCCCCAAAATAAAAAAATGCCCTACCCTATTCTAAATTAAAAAAGTTCAAAGCTCTTTTACCTTACCAGCCCTGAAAAGGGCCCTTTGCGGGGCATGCCCCAAAGAATTCAGCTCTTTTGCCTGTAAAAAAAACACATACAATACCCCCCCCAACATTACAACCCACCACCCACATACCCCTAATCTAACCCAAACCCCCCTTAAATAAACCTAACACTAAGCCCCTGAAGATCTTCCTACCTTATCTTCACCTCGCCGGGTATCACACAGATCCGTCCTGGCTCCGATGTCTTGATTCAAGCCCAAGCGGGGGGCTGAAGATGTCCATGATCCGGCTGAAGTCTTCATCCAAGCGGGAGCTGAAGAGGTCCATGATCCGGCTGAAGTCTTCTATCAACGGCATCTTCAATCTTCTTTCTTCCGGAGCCATCATCTTCCAGCCGACGCGGATCCAACCTCTTCTACCGACGCCTACTCGCCGAATGACGGTTCCTTTAAATGATGTCATCCAAGATGGCGTCCGTCGAATTCCGATTGGCTGATAGGATTCTATCAGCCAATCGGAATTAAGGTAGGAAAATTCTGATTGGCTGATGGAATCAGCCAATCAGAATCAAGTTCAATCCGATTGGCTGATCCGATCAGCCAATCAGATTGAGCTCGCATTCTATTGGCTGATCGGAACAGCCAATAGAATGCGAGCTCAATCTGATTGGCTGATCGGATCAGCCAATCGGATTGAACTTGATTCTGATTGGCTGATTCCATCAGCCAATCAGAATTTTCCTACCTTAATTCCGATTGGCTGATAGAATCCTATCAGCCAATCGGAATGCGACGGACGCCATCTTGGATGACGTCATTTAAAGGAACCGTCATTCGGCGAGTAGGCGTCGGTAGAAGAGGTTGGATCCGCGTCGGCTGGAAGATGATGGCTCTGGAAGAAAGAAGATTGAAGATGCCGTTGATAGAAGACTTCAGCCGGATCATGGACCTCTTCAGCTCCCGCTTGGATGAAGACTTCAGCCGGATCATGGATATCTTCAGCCCCCCGCTTGGGCTTGGATCAAGACATCGGAGCCAGGATGGATCGGTGTGATACCTGGCGAGGTAGGAAGATCTTCAGGGGCTTAGTGTTAGGTTTATTTAAGGGGGGTTTGGGTTAGATTAGGGGTATGTGGGTGGTGGGTTGTAATGTTGGGGGGGGGGGTATTGTATGTGTTTTTTTTACAGGCAAAAGAGCTGAATCCTTTGGGGCATGCCCCGCAAAGGGCCCTTTTCAGGGCTGGTAAGGTAAAAGAGCTTTGAACTTTTTTAATTTAGAATAGGGTAGGGCATTTTTTTATTTTGGGGGTCTTTGTTATTTTATTAGGGGGCTTAGAGTAGGTGTAATTAGTTTAAAATTGTTGTAATATTTTTCTAATATTTGTAAATATTTTTTTATTTTTTGTACTTTAGTTAGTTTATTTCATTGTATTTATTTGTAGGTATTTTATTTAATTTATTTATTGATAGTGTAGTGTTAGGTTTAATTGTAGATAATTGTAGGTAGTTTATTTAATGTATTTATTGATAGTGTAGTGTTAGGTTTAATTGTATTTATTTGTAGGTATTTACTTTAATTTATTTATTGATAGTGTAGTGTTAGGTTTAATTGTAGATAATTGTAGGTATTGTATTTAATTTATGTATTGATAGTGTAGTGTTAGGTTTAATTGTAACTTAGGTTAGGATTTATTTTACAGGTAATTTTGTAATTATTTTAACTAGGTAGCTATTAAATAGTTATTAACTATTTAATAGCTATTGTACCTGGTTAAAATAAATACAAAGTTGCCTGTAAAATAAATATTAATCCTAAAATAGCTACAATATAATTATTATTTATATTATAGCTATATTAGGGTTTATTTTACAGGTAAGTATTTAGCTTTAAATAGGAATAATTTCTTAAATAAGAGTTCATTTATTTTGTTAGATTTAAATTATATTTAACTTAGGGGGGTGTTAGTGTTAGGGTTAGACTTAGCTTTAGGGGTGAATAAATTTATTAGAGTAGCTGTGAGGTCCGGTCGGCAGATTAGGGGTTAATTATTGTAGGTAGCTGGCGGCGACGTTGTGGGGGGCAGATTAGGGGTTAATAAATATAATATAGGGGTCGGCGGTGTTAGGGGCAGCAGATTAGGGGTACATAACTATAATGTATGTTGCGGCGGTGTACGGAGCGGCAGATTAGGGGTTAATAATAATATGCAGGGGTCAGCGATAGCGGGGGCTGCAGATTAGGGGTTAATAAGTGTAAGGTTAGGGGTGTTTAGACTCGGGGTAATTGTTAGGGTGTTAGGTGCAGACGTAGGAAGTGTTTCCCCATAGGAAACAATGTAGCTGCGTTAGGAGCTGAACGCTGCTTTTTTGCAGGTGTTAGTTTTTTTTTCAGCTCAAACAGCCCCATTGTTTCCTATGGGGGAATCGTGCACGAGCACGTTTTTGAAGCTGGCCGCGTCCGTAAGCACCGCTGGTATCGAGAGTTGCAGTGGCGGTAAATATGCTATACGCTCCCTTTTTGGAGCCTAACGCAGCCCTTCTGTGAACTCTAAATACCAGCGGTATTTAAAAGGTGCGGGAGAAAAAAAAGCATGCGTAGCTAACGCACCCCTTTGGCCGCAGAACTCTAAATCTAGCCGTATGTGTTTAAATAAAATTAATTTTTTTGTGGTAAACACACGTCTTGCTTTCATGTTTATGTGGACATGTCACTGTCAAATAGAATTGTGGGAGGTTTCCTTATCAGCCAGTAATTTCCTATCCCACAGACCACTTGTGCACAAGCATGCACTGTCTGTTAGTTACAAACAACCTTGTCCTTTTTTATTGAAAAAAAAAAAAATCTGTGGAAGAGGGGAGGAATCCAATACAGAAAACAGCCTCAGTAACAATCCACTGAGCCAATCTGGCCTTTTGGTTTAGGTTGGGTGATGGGTTTTAGGTAGGTCCTCTGATCTTTGTGGCTCCTGTTGATTTTAAACCATGTGACCTACTGATTTTTCTGCCCTTGTTATCTCACATAAATGTGAGCTATTTAACTGCTTTTTTTAGACTGATGGAGAGCAGCCAAGACGTATAAAAGATGTGTTTGAAAATCAGGGTTATTCCACCAAATATTGATTCTTAAAACATAAGTATTGTGTAGATTAAAATGAATTTGAACTTGTTTTCTTTGCATTATTCATGGTCTGAAAACTGCATCTGTTTTGGTATTTTGACCAATTGTCATTTGTTTTCTGCAAATAAATGCTCTAAATGACAATATTGTTTTTAGAATTTGGGAGAACTGTTGTCAGTAGTTTATAGAATAAAACAAAAATATTAATTTTACTCAAACACATAACTATAAATAGTAAAACCAGAAAAACTGATAATTTTACAGTGGTCTCATATTTTTTTCCAGATATTAAATAGATTTTTTTCCAGATATTATAATAGATAGGTAGATATATATATATATATATAGTAGATAGATAGATAGATAGAAATGTGAGCAATTTAACTGTTTTTTCAAAGGAAAAAAAAATTACAATTGTGTTGAGTGCTGCCAAAACTATGTAATTTATATTGGTACTTATATGCCTGTTGCAATAAAGTTCACCTGGCATGCAAGATTGCAGCCTAAAGGGACAGTCAAGTAAAAAAAAAACTTTCATGATTCAGACAGAGTATGTAATTTTACTCAACCTTCCAATTTAATTTGTTCTCTTGGTATTCTTAGTTGAAAACTAAACCTAGGAGGTTCATATGCTAATTTCTTAGACCTTGAATGCCACCTCTGCATTTGACAGTTTTTCACCACTAGAGGTCGTTAGTTCATGTGTTTCATATAGATAACATTGAGCTCATGCATGTGAATTTACCGAGGAGTGAGCACTAATTGGCTAAAATGCAAGTCTGTCAAAGAACTGAAATAAGGGGGAAGTCTGCATAGGCTTAGATCACAGGGGTAAAATGTGAATTATTATAACTGTGTTGGTTATGCAAAACTGGGGACTGGTTAATTAAAGGATTATCTATCTTTTAAAATAACAAAAATTCTGGTGTTGACTGTCCCTTTAAGGGCTTTATTAAATCAAGAAAATTGTCTATATCTCTGTATAACAAACACGTACTGATTTTAGTGCATGTATCACATATCTATGGGATATCTAGATTGTAATATTTTGTTTAAATTGCTAAGACTCTTAATTTATTTTGCGCTAGAGTACAAGTGGAGCACCAATTTATTGGGCGCCTTTAAATGGACAAAGTTCATCCGTTTATGGGCGCACAATAAATAACAATTTCAAGTGGCTGGTTATTGCTACCGTGAACTCACAGTAGCAATTAGCTCTCTGAAAATTAACCAGAGATCAGATCTCTGGTTAATTTTCCAAAGTGCCCCAATTGCCCCCAAAATAAAGTATATTGTACTTTTAATAAAAAAAAACAAAAGTTTACTAAGCAGTTTTTAGAAGTTAAAGTTGGCGGGTGTGGGGTATTAGAAAAAAAACGGCACTAAAAAATGCCTTTACATTGTGGTCTATGAGGACTGTGTGTTCCCGGTTTATGCATATGCTTATATACATATATATTTACACTTTGCTGTGCAATTTACCCCCTTTGCTGCGCTAGGTTCTCATGCTATATCTCAAGTCATGAGACCGAGGCTCCCATTGGAGGATATGGAACAGCACTCTATTGAGTGCAAAGCTTCCATGCAATACGAATGCGAGCTTGCGCTTGTATTGTGGTCCACTTCAAATACGAGTGGAGTGCAAATATTGAGCTTGCGAAAGTGCAATTTTGTGCTCCACTCATTATCTGGCCCTTTGTGTTTAGGCAGAGAAAATAATTTATAGTAGCTATACATACATTATATGTAAAGAGATATTCTCCTGAAAATATACTAACTGATACACATGTGATCACGTTTATTATAGGTTGGTGTTTAGCATAAACTTTATAGATTTTTTTTTAAATTACATGCAATTTAGCACAGATTAAATTTTTCAGAGGAAAATCTGTGCATACCTGAGTCAGTTTAGCCAGTGATATACCTATAAGCATTGTAGTATAACTAAGCCATTATACAAAAATCCCAAATATAACTTGGATATTCAGCTGGCTGTAATGCCTTCACTGTTCAATTCTACTATTTTAAAGTAAATTAAAGGGACAGTAAACAACAGAATTGTTTTTTGTTTAAAAAGAAAGATAATCCCTTTATTACCCATTCTCCAGTTCAGCATAACCAACACTGTTATAGAAATACACTTTGTACCTCTCTGATAACCTTGTATCTAAGCCTCTGGAAACTGCCCCCTTATTTCAGTTCTTTTGACAAACTTGCATTTTAGCCAATCAGTGCTCACTACAGGGTAGCTTCATGTACATGAGATCAATGTTATCTATATGAAAGGCCCTCTAGTGGTCAAAATGCATTCAGATTAGAGGCAGTCTTCAAAGTCTAAGAAATTAGCATATGAACCTCCTAGAATTAGCTTTCAACTAAGAATATGAAGAGAACAAAGCAAAATTGGTGATAAAAGTAAATTGGAACGTTGTTTAAAATTACATTCCTTATTTAAATCATGAAAAAAAATTTGGACTTGACTGTCCTTTTAATATAAATTATGAAAATGATTGACAGCGGTCGGTATGGTAAACAAAAATTCAAAGCTGATTACCACCGAGATTCTACGTCTGAGCTGTCCTTCCTGTGCTGAGCAGGCTGATTTTATTTAGCCACTTGACATTTCTAAGAATTTTTTTATTGGAAGGAGAACATGCAGATTACGTTGCAGTGCTGTATTTCCTGTTTGTACTTGTAAGGAGACAAGCTGTTTTAATTATCAACTCAAAGCTACAGCAATCATATGATTTTTGCACTTCCTCTCTTCAGCACATTACTATTATTTAACCATACAGAGAAGAGGAATATGTGTAAAAGTCAGGAGAATAGATTAAATATAGTACTTAATGAAACATGCCTGCTCTCCTTCCTTTAGAATAATTTAACCTCTTGCCTTAAAGGGACAGTCTACAATATAATGTTTATTGGTTTAAAAGATAGATAATCGCTTTATTACCCATTCCCCGTTTTGCACAATCAACACTGTTATATTAATATACTTTTTACCTCTGTGATTACCTTGTATCTAAGCATCTTCTGACAGCCCCCTGATCACATTACTTTTTTTATTTATTATCTATTGACTTGCATTTAGTATTGTGCTGTGCTAACTCTTAAATAACTCCCCGGGCGTGAACACATTGTTATCTATATATGGCCCACATGAACTAGCAGTCTCCTGTTATGAAAAGCAAATACAAAAACATGTGATAAAGAGGCTGTCAATAGAGCCTTTGAAACAGGCAGAAATTTAGAGGTTTAAATGTTATAAAATATATTAATCTTACAATGTTGGTTGCGCAAAGCTGGGCAATGAGTAGTAAAAGACGTTATCTATCTTTTAAACAATAACAATTTTGTTTGTTGTGTAGTCTGTCCCTTTAATATTCGCTCCTTTTCACCTAGTAGCCTTCAAACAAATATGTTTTGGAGAAAAGGCTAAAGTGAAGGTGTAGCAAAATAATACACATTTTTGGTAATAAAACGCTTTTTAAACATTTATCTTGTTTGTGTGCATTTTATAATGTTGTACTTGCTTAATAGCAGATATTCTTATCTTCTTTTTGTAGAAATAATAATAATAATAATAATAATAATAATAAAAATAATAATAAATAAATAATTGCCAAGGCTTTTTATTCATGAACACAATACAGAATAGAAAATGTATTTTTTTTTTTTTTGCAGTAAATTGCATTTCCAAAGCCTTCAGTAGCACAATTAATTAATCAATAATCAAAATATTATTTTGTATAAATGTTATATTTCATTGTCATTATTTGTTTATATGTTTAAATGACAAAAAAAAAAGAAGCTAGACTGCACACTGGTAACAGTAGGCAACAGAATATATCATTTGTTTTTTTTTAGAAAGCAGATGACCAATATAATTAGGTTTCCATAGCAACCAAGTCACCTTTATCATGATATGAACCTCTTTACCCATAGCATGGTGTCTATGGAGTCCTCCAAATGTAATAACACGTCATTAGCACTTTTAATAGATGGTTTCATTAGGATATGTGTGTAATCACAGAGAAATACCTAATCATAAAACAAAATAATTTAATATAATACAAACACACACACACACACACAAATATATATATATATATATATATATATATATATATATTTGATTATTTATATGTGTGTGTTCTCTTTTTAAACATAATCTATAATTGCACATAATAAGCAATACTAAATAGTACAGTTTATTTTAAAGGATGCTAAACAGGAATTGTATATCATGATAACATTTTTTTCCCAGTAAATGACCTGTAAATATTTAACAAAAATAGGTGTATTTTTGTGTTTTTCTGTCGAAACATGTTATAGACTTGTATGTTGGAATGATTTGTATGTTGGAATGGCATATTGCACACAATTTATTTTCTAAAGAAAAAAGAAAATATCTACATTTAAGATTAATTCATTTATCTATTTTTATCTATCTATCTATCACTCTTTCCTAAAAACCCAATGACTGCAGATTATTTAATTAAATACAAACATTTTCTTTTGTGATACAGGTCCCAATGATCGAAAGTGCCACGAGGCGGCGGGATATTCAAATGGAATCTGTTGCGATGTTGAGAAAACAGGCAAAATATTCAAAAGAGCTGACAGTACTGTTTAAAGGCAGCATCGCCAAGAGGCATTTTACCCTATATCTCAGTAGGTGGCGATGCTTCTCCGATAACGCTGATATATTCAAAGCAGCACTGCCTTCTACATCAAAGGTGTAATATAAACTATCCCTTTACACAGTACTGTATGGAAATACAATTTACATATGTCAACAGAAACTTAACCCCTGTTAAGTTATGTCTATGATTAAGGCTAATGCCGAAACGCGTAAGACTGTTTCACAGCTTATTTTTTGAGCTACGAGGTGGATTGTAACTGTCTTTTTAAGTTGGAATAAAGTTTATGGATATATTTTAAGGATCCGTTGTTGCTCATCTTTTTGACATAATTCACCATTTACGGAGTGAGGTCTTCGTTGTCTGTTTTCACGGATCCAGTGCTGTTTGGGGACGAAGTTTACTAGCCAATAGGAGTAGGAGGAGTCGACCGACACAGCTCTAACTTCTATTCTGAGGAAATCCGGGCCGCGGCAAGCAGAGTTGGGAGAGAGGTGGAATAAATTTCAACCCCCCCAGGCGAGTAAGTCCACGAAAAGCCGGTACGAATGAAGGATTAATCCGCCAGTAATAAGGGAGCAGATGGAAGAGAGCAAGAGCCTAGCGGTGAAGGAAATCGCAGTCTAAGGTCGGTACCTATGTATTTGTGGGTTTAAGACTCTTTTGGATATTTGGCTCTTGTCTGACTGTGATCAAGATTCACACCTGAGTGTAAGTCCTGTACGCACTTTTCACTAATATATGTATATATATATATATTACACACACATGTATATGTATTGTATAGTATAGTATTAGAATATGTATGTAAACTGTAAACATGATTGTACTAATCTTCTATTGTGTCCTTAGGAGTGTATTTTTACTTATTTTACGATTGCGTGTTCCCAATATTCATATTTACATTATATTGAGAACACGCATTCGCAATCGCAATTTTGCGTTATCATATTTCATAATATTGCAATCACGATTTAGCATTTTCATATTTCTTACTTATAGTGTTTTACTTATAATATTGTAATTGCACTGTAGCAATCCTGTTCTATATTAATATATATCTATAGATATAGACATATATAAATATTAATATAGGGCAAGTTTTTGCTACAGTGCTATCGCAATATTATAAGTAAAACAGGATTCAATATTATGAATCATGAATATTACAAACGAGAAATCGCGATTGCAATATTCAGAAATATGGAAATGCGATTACAAGTGGAATTTAAACGTTTACTTGCAAGGGATATTGGGTTTTCGCAATTGTTTGCATGCAGGTTAAATTGCGCTCATATTATGAGTTTATAGTTAACCCGATTACGTGAGTGCAATCGCGATTTATGCTGGAATGATTACTGCAACTTCAGAGCTGTGGATAACGGTTTCGTAAAACTAAAAAGTGTCACAAAACACATC